>NC_083405.1:8644210-8855187 GCF_020745735.1 Hemiscyllium ocellatum
TGTTGACAGCATGTCATTATTCCACTCCCTTCGTGGGAATCTAGCAATATTTCACTTGCTCGCACTCGTGTGTGGGGGGCAGCGTTTCAGTTGTTTCTTGGGGACTGTGACGCGATGAAAATTTCAGTGTCACTAAATGGCACCAAACCTGGAAGAACTGTGAAGTCTATGAATGACAGTGTGGAACTCTAACAGTACAGTCACACGTTGGTGTAGTTTCGGGCAGATGGGGATCAATGCAGAGCAGTGTGAGGTATACAGTTCGCTAGGAAGGACAATAAAAGACAAAACAAAACAGGCGGAACCGTTATAAAGGGGCTGCAGAAGCAGAGAGCGCTGCGTGTATATAAGCACCGATTATTGAAGGTATCAGGGCAGGTGGGGAGAGCAGTAACTATTACAGATTAATTTCAGTATCTGAGCTGTTTACAGGAGGTGGTGTCGGAGGGAGTCACTGGGCTCCATGCCTGGGAGGTGGTGGTGACGATGTGTTGTGAGCCCACCCTCCTGCCCACCAAGACCATGGGGAGTCCATTTGTACCAGCTCGACACAAAAGGGAGATGGCATCAGGGCCACGGCTTCTAAGTTGTGCCGGGGGGAAACGGAGCTGCCAGTGAGTTTAAAGTGAGAATTGCCCTTCACTGAACAATGCTCCTTACTCGGTCGGTGGGACATAGATGTTTCAGAATCGCCACACGAGGCGTCCCGGTCCTCTTCGGCTCCACCCAGGGCCCTCCCCACACGGCGGGAGGAAGGGGGTGAGGGAACCGATATTCGGCACTCCACCACCCAGCTTGGCCCTTTCTGTCCAATTCCAGGCGGTTTCTCCTGGAACGGGAGAAAGGGAGGGTGGGAGTGGGTGGCCCTGCTGTTAGTGCTGGTGTAGGTGGGGGACAGGTTCATGGTGAGGTGTCCGGAGGGAGTCAGTCCACAGTGTTGTATGCATGCAGTGTTATCTGTGTAGGGGGATAAAGTGAGGGAGAGAGAGAGAAAGAGAGAGACAGACAGAGACAGACAGGGACAGAGAGAGAAAGAAGATGCTGCATGCAGCAGTGTGAGTGGTGGAGCATGACCTTTGTTCGTGTGTCGGTGCTATAACATATATACAGTGTGTGTGAAGGAGCAGAGAGAATGCAGTGACCCTTATCCTGACAGAGCGGGGAAGGTTATTGATGCTTGTCCTGTATTGCTGGACTTTTCTTCAGACCGCAGATACTGCACTGAGCTGGGTGGGGAGCACAGACCATGCTTGGTGGGTCTAGTGGTGTTGCACCCTCTAGGAAGAGAATGGTCGCCCTCTGTACTAACCCATCTACCAGGAGCTCCATGCTCCTGTCGACAAACCGTGGTGTAATTGCCCCTTATCTGCCATGCTCAGGGTAAACTGTGCAGGGCATCTCCAAACGGAGAAAGCTCAACTGTGTGCCCATTGGCCTTTTAAAGATGGCGCCAGTGTCAGGGATCACGGAATATCCAGGGGCACCCGGGCGATGGTGAGTACCTCCCGCCATGATAGGTGGGAGAATCGGGCTGGTATTGAATGAGAGGGACACCATGGGGTGGGTAGTTAATGAGGTGATTTCGATACGATAGCACCAGGAAACGAGATCAGCCTCGTGCAGATAATCCCTCTGTCACACTCAAGGAAAATCAAACAAAGATAAAGTATTGTTAGAATCTGCTCAACGAGTCATAGATTCTGTTGCAACTAATTCCAGTTACAAAGTTGCAGAACAAATGCTCATCTGGCTTCACACCAATATCCCTTTCTCCCATGCTGTCGAAGTGTACACATTTCAGCATTCTGCAACCTGGGAACACATCCTTCCAGGACACTGTCTCTCAGTCTCCCTCTCTCTGTCTATACCCCAAACCCCTCCCATGTGGTGATATTTAAACTGATTCCCACGCCATCTCTCTCTGGCAGTAATGTTCACACCCACAGTCAAAGCACAACGGGGAAATGGAGCTGTAAATGGGTGGGAACTGCACATTCTGTCACTTCCAGCATGGGCAGCAAGTTTCCCCACACTGGGAAGGGATCTAACACAGTGTTACCAGCAATGCACTGCGGTGGGGGACACAGTCCTACGTGCAGGAAGGGCAACTGCTCCTAGTTTACAGATCAATGCACTGGGGTGATATACACAGTCCTACATGCTGGCAGGGTAACTGGTCCTGGTTTACAGATCAATGCATTGGGATGTGGTACACAGTCCTACACGCTGGGGGAGGGGGGGACGACTGCTCCTGGTTTACAGATTAATTCACGGGTGATCACTGCACAGGTTGCTGTGTGGGTCAAACTATCTGGCTGAGGTTTATGGATAATAAAATGATGTGGTCAGTGCAGCTCTCGTGCTGTACAGATGTGTAGCCTGTGCACAGTACATCACGTTGGTGGGGTGGGTAGGGGGGAAAGGTGATGGACAGGTCAAGGGGATCCCTGGAACGTTCTGTCCCCGACATTCTATAACTGACATTCCCCGGAACGTTCCATCCCCAACATTCTATAACTGACATTCCCCGGAACGTTCTGTCCCCAACATTCTATAGCTGACATTCACTGGAACGTTCTGTCCCTGACATTCTATAACTGACATTCCCCGGAACGTTCTGTCCCCGACATTCTATAACTGACATTCCCCGGAACGTTCTGTCCCTGACATTCTATAACTGACATTCCCCGGAACGTTCTGTCCCTGACATTCTATAACTGACATTCCCCGGAACGTTCTGTCCCTGACATTCTATAACTGACATTCCCCGGAACGTTCTGTCCCCGACATTCTATAACTGACATTCCCGGAACGTTCTGTCCCTGACATTGTTTGTTTGTGAACGGCCGGACGTCAGTGAATTGAACAAACGATAAGATCCCGAGGGAAGAGATCCCGTTCCAGGGAGAAGGAGACACTGTTCCGAAGGCCCCTCAGGCAGTTAAATGGGTGAATACGTTTTCCCTGCGTTTACATTTCTCCACGACACAGGATCGACCACAATTTAGACCAAAATACAGAAATTCCCAAACTCCGTTTGTCTTCAGGAAACTGGGAGAGAGTCCTTTAGGACAGTAAAGTTTCCACCCTCCGTATTAGGAACTGGGAAGGAGTGACCTGTGACTGCTCTGGAGTGATTGAGTGTGTGGGAATGTTCTTGAAACCATTTGTCCTTATGGATGTGTCTCTGTGTGTTTGGGGAGGGAGGGTTTCTTGTGGTTTATGTCACATTTTTGTCAGTAATTCTGAAATTCCCATTTGTTATTCCAGCTCCAATTATTTTAATAAATCCCTGAAGACAGGGACACATTTGAAAATCTCACTGGGTCCCCAATGAAACGGTTTTCTTTGCCTCCAGGCTGATGGATAATGGGTTTGTTTTCCTTCCTCACAGTTAACGTAGTGACCATCTACGTCCTGCTTTATAAAGATTGTGGATTGTCTCCATGTGTCAGACGTTACCTGGGGTCCATGGCAGCGGCGGATCTCCTGGTCATTATCCTCGACCTGATCCTGAGACACATTCCCATTGTTTATCGGGAACAGTTTTATTTCCTGGAGTACTCCATCCCCGTGTGTAATATCCATGCCGTCCTGCTTTATGCAGCCACTGACTGCTCGGTCTGGTTCACCGTCACTTTCACCTTTGATCGGTTTGTGGCCATTTGTTGCCAGAAGCTGAAAAGTAAATATTGCAGTGAGAAAACGGCGGCTGTGGTTCTGGGAGCAGTGACTGTGTTGAGCTGTTTAAAGAATATTTTCTGGTATTTTATGCTCACGGCTCGGTATTGGCTGATGAACACCCCCTGGTTTTGTTATGAAACAGACGGTGTTTATTACTCCATTGTCTGGGTCACAATCGAGTTCCTCCACCACATTCTAACCCCGTGTGTCCCATTTCTCCTGATTCTGCTGCTCAATGTTCTCACCATCAGACACATTTTAGTGACCAGCAGAGCCCGCAGGAGACTCCGCGCTCACACCAATGGGGACGCTCATTCTGACACAGAAATGAGAAACCGAAAACAATCCATCATTTTACTGTTTGTGATCTCGGCCAATTTCATCCTGTTATGGTCAACGTTAATGCTGTTTTCTATATGGAGACGGATGTTTAATATTGTGGATAGCTCTCTGATTCTCCATGACTTTGTGGGGGAATTGGGCTTGATGCTGCAGCTCCTCAGTTGCTGCACAAACACCGCGATTTATGCCGTGACCCAGACTAAGTTCAGGCAGCAGCTGAAGAATGTGCTGAAATATCCCTTCACCCAGATCCATCCATCCATCAAATTCCCTCATTAATCACACCATCCGGGATTTTCTCATTTCAGTTCAGTGTTTCAGGGTTGGAGCAGCCTGTCGCTATGGTAACAGACTGAAAGTCGCGCTGGTTTGTCCATCCATATCCCACAGGGGGGTTACAGGGATACATTTCAATGTTTCTCACAACTCAGGGGCCAGTGAGAAAAGGCACCATCCCACTGACTGTATCCATCACTTCCATTTGTAAACAATAAAAAAAATGTTGATGAAAGTGTGCCGAGCAGCAGAGTGACCGATGTTGTTGTGTGTCTTTGTGTTGGAAAAGCTGAGCTGGAGAGAAACAGAGTCAGCCCCAAGGCCTGGCCCTCAGTGAAGGAGAGGGCATCGCACCCTGAGCTCAGGCGCTGTGTTTAACTCCCTCTGCCCCCCTCCACTGCAACCTGGCCTCCCCATTTCCTCTCCCTTACTCTTTCTCATCAATTCTCTCCCTCGCTCTCTCGTTCTGCACACTGTCTGTTTCTCACCTCCTCTCCCTTTTACTCTCTGTCATCACCTCTCAGACACCCCTCCAAGGCTGGTTTCTGCACTTGCCTCCACTATTCTTTCTCCCTCACCCTCCCCCTCTCCCTCTCTCTCCTGCCGTCTCTGTCTCCCTCCCGCAATTCCGTCTCTACACCATTTTTACCCAACTCCCACTTCCCACATCTCTCTATTATCTCGCCCCCACCCCACACACGCAGCCTCACCACGACCCTCATTCTCTGGGTCAGAGAAAGAGGGAAGGACCAGGGATACCTGAGTGTGTAAGATCGAGAGGGAGGGCGGGAGAGAGATTCAGTCAAAGAGAAATGATGGGAGGTGGGAAGAGAGTGACACGGAGTTCGTGGGATTGAGAGTGAGAGAAGGTGGACAGAAAGTTTAGGAGCATGGAGAGAGAGAGAGGGCCAAGAGAGAGATAGGGTGAGGGAGAGTGAGAGAGAGAGACAGGGGAGGAGATAATGAGAGGGAGGGCCGAGAGAGAGGGGCGAGAGAGGGAGGGTGAGCGAGAGGGCCGACAGAGGGGAATAGAGGTGGAGAGAGAGTGGAGGAGAGAGAGTGGGAGAGAGAAAGACGGGAAGGAGAGAGATGGGAGAGCGAGAGGGAAGAGAGGAGAGGAGGGGGAGAGAGGAGGGGAAGAGAGGGGGGAGAGAGGAGGGGGAGAAAGGGGGAGAGAGAGGAGGGGGAGAGACGAGGGGGAGAGAGGAAGGGGAGAGAGGAGGGGGAGAGAGGAGGGGAGAGAGGAGGGCTTGAGAGAGGGGAGGGGGAAGGGGAGGGGGTAGACAGAAGAGGGTAGAGAGAGAGGGTGAGGAGAGAGGGGGTAGAGAGAGAGGTGTAGAGAGAAGGGAGAAGACAGGGTGGGAGAGAGAGAGGTAGGGAGAGATAGAGGGTGGGAGAGAGAGGGGAGGTCGAGCGAGTGGAAGGCGAGAGCGGGGAGGGCGAGAGAGAGATAGGGTGAGGGAGAGTGAGAGAGAGAGACAGGGGAGGAGATAATGAGAGGGAGGGCCGAGAGAGAGGAGCGAGAGAGGGAGGGTGAGAGAGAGGGCTGACAGAGGGGAATAGAGGGAGAGAGAGAGTGGAGGAGAGAGAGTGGGGAAGAGAAAGTGGGAGAGAGAAAGACGGGAAGGAGAGAGGAGGGGAGAGGAGAGGAGAGGGAGCGAGGAGGGGAAGAGAGGTGGGAGAGAGGAGGGGAGAGAGGAGGGCTTGAGAGAGGGGAGGGGGAGGGGGTAGACAGAAAAGGGTAGAGAGAGGGTGAGGACAGAGGGGGTAGAGAGAGAGATGTAGAGAGAGGGGAGAAGGCAGGGTGGGAGAGAGAGATGTAGAGAGAGATAGAGGGTGGGAGAGAGAGGGGAGGTCGAGTGAGTGGAGGGCGAGAGCGGGGAGGGCGAGAGAGAGGGGAGGGCGAGAGAGAGGGCAGGGAGAGTCGGGGGTAGGGAGAGTGGGGGAAGGGTGAGAGAGAGGGGAGGGCGAGAGAGCGGGGAGGGAGAGAGAGGGGAGGGCGAGTGGGGGGAGGGCGAGAGAGAGGGGAGGGAGGGTGAGAGTGGAGGGTGGGCGAGATGGGGATGGTGAGATGGGGGGCGAGACGGGGGAGGGCGAGACGGGGGAGGATGAGACTGGGGAGGGTGCGAGAGATGGGAGTTAGAGTGGGGGGAGGGCGAGAGAGGGGGACGGAGAGTGGGGGGAGGGCGAGAGAGAGGGGAGGGGGAGAGAGAGGGGAGGGCGTGAGAGAGGGCAGGGCGAGAGAGAGGGGATGGAGAGAGAGGGGAGGGATAGAGATGGGAGGAAGTTAGAGAGGGGAGGGAGAGAGAGAGGGGAGGGAGAGGGAGGGGTGTGTGAGAGAGGGGGGTGCGAGAGAGAGGTGTGAGAGAGAGGGTGTGAGAGAGAGAAGAGTGTGAGAGAGAGAGAGGCGAGGGAGAGAGAGATGAGGGAGAGAGAGGGGAGGGAGAGAGGGGGAGGGAGAGAGGGGGCGGGAGAGAGGGGCGAGGGAGAGAGGGGAGGGCGAAAGAGAGAGAGAGAGGGCGAGAGAGAGGGGAGGGTGAGAGAGGGCGACAGGGAGAGAGGTGAGAGAAAAAAGGGTGCGAGAGCGAGAGGGAGGGTATGAGAGAGAGCGAATGAGGGAGAGAGTTTATGAGAGAGATAGGGGAGTGAGGGGGGAGAGTGAGAGCACGAGGGTCAATCGAGTGACAGAGATGAGAGAAATGGGGTGAGAGAGAGACTGACAGAGAGAGGTGGGGTGGGAGAGGGTGCAGTAGAGAGAGACAGAGAGAGAGGGAGTAGAGAGATGGGGATCGAGAGAGGGAGAGAGGGGATAGATACGATACAGAGTGAGAGTGAGAGAGAAAGAGAGATAGTGAGCGAGCAAGAGAGATGGTTGAGAGAGAGAGAAGGGTGCTGGAAAGAGAGAGAGGTTAGAGGTGGTGGAAAGAAAGGGTGTAGAGGGGGAGAGAGTGGGGGAGATAGTGGGGAGAGAGCGTTGAGAGAGCGGGGGAAAGGGGAGGAGAGAGAGTGGAGCAAGAGAGGGGGTGAGAGAGAGTGGGTGTGAGAGAGAAGGGGTGTGAGAGAGAGTAGGGGTATGAGAGAGAAGGGGTGTGAGACAGAGGGGGTGGGAGAGAGAGAGACATGGTGTGACAGAGTGAGATGGGTGTGAGAGTCAGGGGAAGGGGGGGAAATAGGGGCAGAGAGCGAGGGGCAGAGAGAGGGGGAGAGAGAGGGGAGAGAGAGGGGAGAGAGATGAATTGAGAGTGAAGGGATGAGAGAGAGGGGATGAGAAAGAGAGAGAATGAGTGAAAAAGAGAGAGCGGGTGAGAGAATGAGAGGGTGAGAGAGGGGGTGGAGTGAGACGGGTTGAAAAAGAAGGGGTGAGAGACTGAGGGGGTGGGACAGAGAGAGAGACTGTGGTGAGACAGTATTTGGTGAGAGAGTGAGATGGGCAGAGGGAGATAGGTAAGAGAGAGGGTTGAGAAAGAGAGAGGGTGAGTGAAATAAGAGAGAGTGTAAGTGAGAAAAAGAGAGCGTGAGTGAGAAAGACAGCGGGTGAGAGAGAGGGGGTTGACAGAGTAAGGGTGGGAGTGAGAGGGGTGTAAAAGAGAAGGAGTGATTGAGAGAGACAAAGTGTGGAGGGGGTAAGAGAGAGAGTGGAGTGAGAAGGAGAGGGTGTGAGAGAGAGGGTGTGTGAGAGAGAGGGTGAGCAAGAGGGGTGAGAGGGGGATGAGTTAGAGAGAGAGTGCAGGGTAAAAGAGAAAGGGTGTGAGAGAGGGAGAGGGGTGAGGGGGTGAGAGAGGGAGGAGAGGTGAGAGGTGTGAGAGAGAGGTGTGAGATAGGGGAAGAGAGAGTGAGGGGATGAGAGAGTGAGGGGGCTTGAGAGAGGGGGTGGTGAGAGAGGGTGGTGAGAGACACAGGGAGTGAGAGCGGGGGGTGGGAGAGAGGGAGTGAGTGACAAGGGATGATTGAGAGAGAGAGAGAGAAAGTGGGGAGGAGGTAAGAGAGAGTGGAGTGAGAAGGAAAAGGTGTGATTGAGAGAGTGGGTGAGAGAGAGGTGGTGAGCAAGAGGGGAGAGAGGGGTAGGGGTTAGAGAGAGAGTGCGGGGTGAGAGAGAAAAACTGTGAGAGAGGGAGAGAGGGTGAGAGAGGGAAGGGGTGAGAGAGGGTTTGAGAGGGAGAGAGGGCGTGAGAGATTGAGTGTGAGAGAGAGAATGAGGGGATGCGAGAGAGAGGGGGTTGAGAGAGGGGCTGTGAGAAAGAGGGGGTGAAAGAGAGAGGGAGTGAGAGAGAGGGGTGAAAGAGAGAGGGGGTGAGAGAGCGAAGGGTGAGAGAGAGGGGTTGAGAGTGAAGGGGGTGAAAGAGAGAGAGGAGTTAAGAGTGAGAGCGGTGGGGGTGAGAGAGAGGGGTGAGACAGAGAGAGGGCAGAGAGAGATGGGTGGAAGTGAGCGGATGAGAGGGAGAGGTGGAGTGAGTGACAGAGAGGGGGTGGGAGAGGGAGGGGTGTGAGAGAGAGAGGGTGTGAGAGAGAGAGTGAAAAGGATAGAGAGGGGATGAGAAAGAGGCAGAGAGATGTTGGGAGAGAGAGTGGGGTGAGAGAGCGTGGTTGTGTGAGAGTGTGTGTGAGAGAGAGGGGATGTGAAAGAGGTTGGGGTGGGAGAGAGAGGGGTGATGGAGAGAGAGGGGAGAGAGAGGGGTGAGAGAGAGATGGATGTGGGAGAGGGGTTGAGAGAGAGGGAGTGAGAGACTGAGGGGGTGAAACAGTGTGGGGATGACAGATTGAGGGGGTTGAGAGAGGTGTTTGAGAGAGGGGGGTGAGAGAGAGGGGTGAGAGAAAGGGGTTGACAGAGAAAGAGAGGGGTGAGAGAGAGTGGGGGTGAGAGAGCGAGGTTGTGTGAGAGTGTGTGTGAGAGACGGGGGATGTGAAAGAGATTGGGGTGGGGGGGGAGAGAGGGGGGAAGAGGGAGAGCGGTTGAGAGAGAGAGGGTTTGAGAGAGAGTGGGTGAGAGGGGTTGGGGTGAAGAGGGGGTGAGAGAGAAAGAGAGGGTTAGAGAGAGTGGGAGAGAGAGGGGTTGAGAAAGATGAATTGCGAGAGAGGTGGTGAGGGAGAGGACTGAGAGAGAGAGAGACGGAGAGAGAGAGACAGACAGAGAGAGAGATAGAGCAAGAGTGAGAGAGAAGAGGTGAGAGAGGTCGGGTGGGCTGAGAGAGAGGGAGAGAGAGAAACAGACAGAGAGAGAGAGAAAGAGCAAGAGAGAGAGAGCGAGAAAGACCGTGAGATGAGAGAGAGAGAGGGAGGCAAGAGAGAGAGAGAGCGTGAGAAGATGGTGAGAGAGTGAGAGAGAGAAAGAGAGAGCAAGAGGAAGAGAGCGAGTGGAAGAGTGAGAGAGAGCGAGGATGCGAGGGGGGTGAGAGAGGGGTGCGACAGAGGGGGGCAGAGATGAGGAGAGAGAGGAGGGGAAAGAGGGGGCGGGATTGGGGACAGAGAGGGGAGAGAGAGGGGGCAGAGAGAGTGGGAGAGAAAAGGGAGAGAGAAGTGGGAGAGAGAGGGGGAGAGAGAGGGGGAGAGAGAGGAGGGAGAGAGAGGGGAAGAGAGGGGAGGGAGGGGGAGAGAGGTGTGAGAGGGGGAAAGAGGGGGAAAGAGAGGGGAGAGAGAGTAGGTTGAGAGAGAGGTGTTGAGAGAGAGGGGGTGAGAGAGAGGGGAGGGAAAGAGGTATGTGAAAGAGAGGAGGGGTGTGAGACCGAGGGCTTGGGAGAGAGACGTGGGGCGAGAGAGAGAGAGAGAGCGTGAGATAGGAGTGAGTGGGAGGGTGTGAGAGAGACGGGGGAGAGAGGGGGTAGAGAGACGGGGCAAAAGAGGGGGTAGAGAGAGGGGAGAGAGAGGGGGACAGAGAAGGGATGAGAGATAGAGGGGATGAGAAAACGAGGCAGAGAGAGGGGGAGAGAGAAGTGGAGAGAGAGGGGAGAAAGGGTTTGAGAGAGGGGGTTGAGAGAGAGAGTGCAAAAAAGAGAGAGTGAGTAAAAAAGAGAGAGTGTAAGTGAGAAAGAGAGAGAGAGTGAGAAAGAGAGCGCGGGTGAGAGGGGGGTGAGAGAGGGGGTGGGGTGAGACGGCGGTAAGAGAGTAGGGGTTATTGAGAGAAAGAAAGTGGCGAGGCATAAGACAGAGAGTGGAGTGAGAAGGAGGGGGTGTGAGAGAGAGAGTGGTCGAGAGAGAGGGCGTGAGCGAGATGTGTGGTGGGGTTAGAGAGAGAGCAAGGGGTAAGAGAGAATGGGTGTGAGAGGGAGAGGTGGTGAGGGGGTAAGAGAGAGAGGGAATGAGAGAGAGAGGGAGTGAGAGTGAAGGTGTGAGAGAATGAAGGTGTGAGAGAGTGAGGTGGGTTGAGAGAGGGGGTGGTGAGAGATAGCGGGGGAAGAGAGTGAGGGGTTGAGCGAGTGAAGGGGTGAGTGTGAGGGGATGAGAGAGTGAGGAGGGTTGAGCAAGGGGGTGGTGGGGGGAGAGAAAGAGGGGCTGAGAGAGAGAGATGAGAGAGAGAGCGTTTGAGAGAAAGAAGGGTTGAGAGACAGGGGGAGAGAGAGGTTGAGAGAGCGAGGGGATGAGAGAGTGGGGTTGAGAGAGAGGGGGTGAGAGAGTGAGTGGGTGAGCGAGTGAGGGGGTGAGAGAGTGAGAAGGGTTGAGCGAGGGGGTGAGAGAGAGAGTGGGAGTGAGAGAGAGAGGGATGGGAGAGAGAAGGGGTGAGAAAGAGAGCGCAATTGAGAGAGAGACGGGTTGAGGGGGGAGAAAGAGGTTGAAAGAGAGGGGTTGAGAGAGAAGGGTGAGGGGGTGGTGAGAGAAACAGGGTTAGAGAGAGAGGGGAGAGACGGGGTTTGAGAGAGATGGGTTGAGACAGAGAGGAGGTGAGGGGGAGGACAGAGAGACAGAGAGAGTGAGTAACAGACAGACAGAGAGAGAGATAGCTCAAGAGTGAGAGAGAAGACGTGAGAGAGGTGGGGAGGACTGAGAGAGAGGGAGAGAGATAGACAGACAGAGAGAGAGGGCACGAGTGAGATACAGCAAGCGAGAGAGACAGCGAGTCAAAAGAGAGAGGGTGGCAAGAGAGAGTGAGAGAGATTGTGAGAAGAGGCTGAGAGAGCGAGAGCGAGAGAGAGCGCGCGAGAGGAAGAGGATACGAGAGAGAGGATGCGAGAGAGAGGATGCGAGCTAGAGAGGGGGCGAGAGAGAGAGGGGAGAGAGAGGGGGAGAGAGAGGGGGAAGAGAGAGGGGAGAGAGACCGAGGAGAGAGAGGAGAGAGAGGGGCGTTGAGAGTGAGAGAGGGGTTGAGATTGAGAGAGGGGTGAGAGAGAGAGAGGGCCTGAGAGAGATAGGGTGAGAGTGGCAGTGAGAGAGAAGGGTGTGTGAGAGAGTGGCTGTGAGAGAGATCAGGGTAGGATAGACTGCGGAGAGAGAGGGGCTGAGAGAGAGTGGGGCTGCGAAAGAGAGGGTGAGAGAGAAGGGGTGAGGGAGAGAGGTTGAGAGCGAGAGGTGTGAGAGAAAGAGAGATGGGTAAGAGAGAGAAGGGTGAGAGAGAGGGGGTAGAGAGAGCGCGGCGAGAGAGAGAGTGGGGTGAGAGAGAGCGAGGTGAGAGAGAGGGGGGTGAGAGAGAGGGGGAAAGAGATGGGGAGAGAGAGGGGGAGAGAGATGGTGAGAGAGAGAGGCATGTGAGAGAGGGGAAAGAGAGAGAGAGGGGTGTGTGAGAGAGACGGGTAAGAGAGAGAGTAGGGTGAGAGTAAGAGAGAGGGGTGAGAGGGAGCGGGGTGAGAGAGAGAGAGAGAGAAAGGGGTGAGGCAGAGAGGGGGCATGAGTGAGATCGGGGTTGAGGAGAGAGCGGGTGTGAATAAGACAGGGGCTGAGAGTAGACAGGCTGAGAGAGAGAGAGAGGGTGAAAGAGTTGGGGTGAGAAAAAGGGGGTGAGAGAGAGGGTTGGGAAAGGGGTGAGAGAGACAGACGGTTAAGAGAGACAGACGGTTGAGAGAGAGGGGTGAGAGATAGAGGGATGAGAGAGAGAAGGGTGTATGTGAGAGAGAGGGTAATAGCGAGAGAGCTATGTGAGTGAGAGAGGGGTGAGAGAGGTGTGTGAGAGAGAGAGGGGCTGAAAATGAGGGCTGAGAGAGAGGGCCTGAGAGAAGTGGTGAGAGAGGGGATGAGAGAGAAGGGGTGAGAGAGAAAATGTGAGTGAGAGAGGTGTGCGAGAGAGAGGGGTAATAGAGAGAGGGGTAGGAAACAGACAGGTTGAGAGAGAGAGGGTGAGAGAGAGAGGGGTGAGAGAGAAAGGGTGCAAGAAAGAGAGAGTGAGTAAAAAAGAGAGAGTGCAAGTGAGAAAGATAGAGTGAGTGAGAAAGAGAGCGCGGGTGAGAGGGGGTGAGAGAGTGGGTGGGGTGAGACGGCGGTGAGAGAGTAGGGGTTATTGAGAGAAAGAAAGTGGCGAGGCATAAGACAGAGAGTGGAGTGAGAAGGAGGGGGTGTGAGAGAGAGAGTGGTCGAGAGAGAGGGGGTGAGCGAGAGGTGTGGTGGGGTTAGAGAGAGAGCAAGGGGTAAGAGAGAACGGGTGAGAGAGAGAGAGGTGGTGAGGGGTAAGAGAGAGAGGGAATGAGAGAGAGAGGGAGTGAGAGTGAAGGTGTGAGAGAATGAAGGTGTGAGAGAGTGAGGTGGGTTGAGAGAGGGGGTGGTGAGAGATAGCGGGGGAAGAGAGTGAGGGGTTGAGCGAGTGAAGGGGTGAGTGTGAGAGGATGAGAGAATGAGGAGGGTTGAGCAAGGGGGTGGGGGGGGGAGAGAGAGAGGTGCTGAGAGAGAGAGATGTGAGAGAGCGGTTGAGAGAAAGAAGGGTTGAGAGACGGGGAGGGAGAGGTGGAGAGAGAGAGGTTGAGAGAGCGAGGGGATGAGAGAGTGAGGTTGAGAGACGGGGTGAGAGAGTGAGTGGGTGAGCAAGTGAGGGGGTGAGAGAGTGAGAAGGGTTGAGCGAGGGGGTGAGAGAGAGTGGTAGTGAGAGAGAGAGGGATGGGAGAGAGAAGGGGGTGAGAAAGAGAGCGCAGTTGAGAGAGAGAGACGGGTTGAGAGGGGGAGAGAGAGGTTGAAAGAGAGGGGTTGAGAGAGAAGGGTGGTGGGGTGGTGAGAGAAACAGGGTTAGAGAGAGAGGGGAGAGACGGGGTTTGAGAGAGATGGGTTGAGACAGAGAGGAGGTGAAGGGGAGGGCAGAGAGACAGAGAGAGTGAGCAACAGACAGACAGAGAGAGTGATAGCTCAAGAGTGAGAGAGAAGACGTGAGAGAGGTAGGGAGGACTGAGAGAGAGGGAGAGAGACAGACAGACAGAGAGAGAGGGCACGAGTGAGAGACAGCAAGAAGAGAGACAGCGAGTCAAAAGAGAAAGGGAGGCAAGAGAGAGGGAGAGAGATTGTGAGAAGAGGCTGAGAGAGCGAGAGCGAGAGAGAGCGAGAGAGACAGCGCGAGAGGGACAGGATACGAGAGAGAGAGGATGCGAGAGAGAGAGGATGCGAGAGAGAGGGGGCGAGAAAGAGAGGGGAGAGAGAGGGGGAGAGAGAGTGGGAGAGAGAGGGGAGAGAGACAGAGGAGAGAGAGGAGAGAGAGGGGCGTTGAGAGTGAGAGAGGGGTTGAGATTGAGAGAGGGGTGAGGGAGAGAGAGGGCCTGAGAGAGATAGGGTGAGAGTGGCAGTGAGAGAGAAGGGTGTGTGAGAGAGGGGCTGTGAGAGAGATCAGGGTGGGAGAGACTGCGGAGAGAGAGGGGCTGAGAGAGAGTGGGGCTGCGAAAGAGAGGGTGAGAGAGAAGGGGTGAGGGAGAGAGGTTGGGGGAGGGGTGTGAGAGAAAGAGAGATGGGTAAGAGAGAGAAGGGTGAGAGAGAGGGGTTAGAGAGAGCGCGGCGAGAGAGAGCGCGGGGTGAGAGAGAGCGAGGTGAGAGAGAGGGGGGTGAGAGAGAGGGGCAAAGAGATAGGGGAGAGAGGGGGGAGAGAGATGGTGAGAGAAAGAGAGAGGCATGAGAGAGAGGGGAAGAGAGAGAGGGGTGTGTGAGAGAGAAGGGTAAGAGAGAGAAGGGTGAGAGTAAGAGAGAGGGTTGAGAGGGAACGGGGTGAGAGAGAGAGAGAAAGGGGTGAGGTAGAGAGGGGGCATGAGTGAGATCGGGGTTGAAGAGAGAGCGGGAGTGAATAAGACAGGGGCTGAGAGTAGACAGGCTGAGAGAGAGAGAGGGTGAAAGAGTGGGGGTGAGGAAAAGGGGGTGAGAGAGAGGGTTGAGAAAGGGTTGAGAGAGACAGACGGTTAAGAGAGACAGACGGTTAAGAGAGAGAGAGTGGTGAGAGATAGAGGGATGAGAGAGAGAAGGGTGTGTGTGAGAGAGAGGGTAAGAGAGAGAGAGCTATGTGAGTGAGAGAGGGGTAAGAGAGAGGGGTGAGAGAGAGAGAGGGGTGAGAGAGAGAGGGGTGAGTGAGAGGGGTGAGACAGAGAGGGGTTGAAAATGAGGGCCTGAGAGAGAGGTGGTGAGAGAGGGGATGAGAGAGAAGGGGTGAGAGAGAAAATGTGAGTGAGAGAGAGAAGGGTAAGAGAGAGAGGGGTAGGAAACAGAGAGGTTGAGAGACAGAGGGTGAGAAAGATAGATGGTGAGAGAGAGAAGGGTTTGAGAGCGAGGTGTGTGAGAGAGAGAGGGGTAAGAGAGAGAGGAGACGAGAGAGAGAGGAATGAGAGAGGGAGAGGGCCTGAGAGAGAGGGGGTGAGAGAAAATGGGTGAGAGAGAGATGTGTGTGTGCGTGAGAGAGAGAGAGAGGTGTGAGATATAGAGAGGGGTAAGATAGAGAGGGGTGAAAGACCGTGGGTGAGAGTCAGGGGGTGAGAGAGATAGGTTGAAAAAGATGTGTGTGTGAGAGAAAGAGGGGTAAGAAAGAGAGGGGTGGGAGAGTGAGAGTGAGAGAGAGAAGCGGTGAGAGAGAGATGGGTAAGAGAGAGGGGGTGAGAGAGAGAGGAGTTAGAGAGAGAGGGAGAGAGAGAGGTGATTTGAGAGAGAAGTGTGTGAGAGGCGGGTTGAGAGAGAGAGGAGCTGAAAGAGAGGTCCTGAGAGAGAGAGGGAGGGAGAGAGAGGGGGTGAGAGAGAGAGTGTGAGAGAGAGAGGGGATGTGCGAGAGAGGGATATGAGATAGAGAGGGTAAGAGAGAGAGGGGAGAGAGAGAGGGTTGAGAGTGAGAGAGGGTGTGTGTGTGTGTGTGTGTGTCAGAGAGAGAAGCAGTGTGAGAGAGAGGGTTAAGAGAGAGAGGTGGTGAGAGAGAGAGAGAAGGCCTGAGTGAGATTGGGTGAGAGTGGGGGTGAGAGAGAGGGGGTGAGAGAGAGGTGTGAGAGAGAGTGAGGGATTGAGAGAGACTGGGGTAGGAGAGACTGGGAAGAGAGAGGGGGTGAGAGAGAGTGGGGCTGCAAAAGAGAGGATGAGAAAGAAGGGGTGAGAGCGAGAGGTTGAGAGGGAGAGCTGTGAGAGAAAGAGAGACGGGTAAGAGAGAGACCAGTGAGAGAGAGATTGGGTGAGAGAGAGTGTGTGAGAGAGAGGGGATAGGGGGGTGACAGCAAGAGAGGGGTAAGAGAGAGAGGGTGAGAGAGAGGTGTGTGAGAGAGAGTAGGTGAGAGAGAGTGGGTGAGAGAGAGAGGTGTGAGAGAGAGGGGAGAGGGGGGTGACAGTAAGAGAGGGGTGAGAGAGAGAGGGTGAGAGAGAGAGGTTGAGAAGGAGAGCTGTGAGAGAAAGAGAGACAGGCTGGGAGAGACTGGGGAGAGAGAGGGGCTGAGAGAGAGTGGCGCTGCAAAAGAGAGGGTGAGAGAGAGGGTGTGAGAGAGAAGTGGTGTGGGAGAGAGGGGTAAGAGAGTGGGTAAGAGAGAGAGGGATGAGAGAGAGAGGGTGAGAGAGAGAGGGTGAGAGAGAGAGGGGGATGTGAGAGGGGGGATGTGAGAAAGAGGGTGATATGAGATAGAGAGGGTGAGAGAGGGATGAGAGAGAGAGAGAGGGGGTGAGGTAGAGACGGGGTGTGAGAGAGATCGGTGTCGAAGAGAGAGTGGGTGTGAATGAGACAGGGGCTGAGAGAGACAGGCTGAGAGAGACAGAGGGTGAAAGAGTGGGAGTGAGAGAAAGAGGATGAGAGAGAGTTGAGAGAGAGGGGTAAGAGAGAGAGGGTGAGAGAGACGATGGTTAAGAGAGAGGGGTGAGAGAGAGTGGGGTGAGGGAGAGAGAGGGGTGAGGGAGAGATGGGTTGGAAGAGAGAGTGGGTTAGAAAGAGACAGGGTGACAGAGACACAGGCTGAGAGAGGGACGGGGAGAGAGAGTGGGAGTGAGAGAGAGGTAAGACAGAGAGAGGTAAGAGAGAGAGGTGGTGAAGCATAGAGGGGGTGAGAGAGAGAAGGCCTGACAGAGAAGGGGTGAGAGAGAGAGGGTGAGGGGAGAGAGACGGTGAGAGAGAGAGAGAGGATGTGAGAGAGGGGTATGTGACATAGAGAGGGTGGGGGGGTGAGAAAGAGAGAAGCGGTGTGAGAGAGAGGTGTAAGGGGGGTGAGAGTGAGAGGGCCTGAGGGAGATAGGGTGAGAGTGGGGGTGAGAGAGAAGGGGTGAGAGAGAGAGTGTGTGAGAGAGAGGTGTGAGAGATAGAGAGGGTGGGGGGGGTGAGAAAGAGAGAAGCGGTGTGAGAGAGAGGTGTAAGGGGGGTGAGAGTGAGAGGGCCTGAGGGAGATAGGGTGAGAGTGGGGGTGAGAGAGAGAGAGTGTCTGAGAGAGAGGTGTGAGAGAGAGGGGGTAAGAGTGAGAGGGCTGAAGGAGAGAGGGGGTGAGAGAGAGGGGGCCTGAGAGAGAAGGGGTGAGAGAGAAGGGGTTGGAGAGACATGTGTGTGAGACAGAGGGGTGTGAGATATAGAGAGGGGTTAGAGAGAGGGGGGTAAGAGAGAGGGGTGAGAGACATGGAGGTGAAAAAGATGTGTGTGTGAGAGAAAGAGGGTTAAGAGAGAGAGGGGTGGGAGAGAGAGGGTGAGAGAGTGAAGCAGTGTGAGAGAGATGGGTAAGAGAGAGAGGGGTGAGAGAGAGGGGTGGTTTGAGAGAGAGGTGTGTGAGAGAGAGGGGGTTGAGACAGAGAGAGGAGCTGAACGAAAGGGCCTGAGAGAGAGGGTGCGAGAGAGAGAGAGTTGAGAGAGCTGGTTAGGAGAGAGAGAGGATGTGAGAGAGAGGTATGTGAGATAGAGAGGGAGAGAGAGAGGGGGGCTGCGAAAGAGAGGGTGAGAGAGAGAGAGGGGTGTGAGAGAGATCAGGGTGGGATAGAGAGGGGTGTGAGAGAGCGGGGTGTGAGTGAGATCAGGGTGAGAGAGACTGGGAGTGAGTAGGGGCTGAGAGAGAGAAAGGAATTGCACGCAATATTCCAGAACTGGCTCATCCAAAGTCCTGTGTTGCCACAACATGACCTCCCATCTCCTCTACTCAATGCACTGGTCAATAAACGCAAGCATACCAAACTCCTTCACTATCCTATCGACCTACAATTCTCCTTTCAAGGAACAATGAACCTGCATGCCGAGGTTTCTTTGTTCAGAAACACTTCCTGGGAACTTAACATTAAGTGTATCAGTCCTGCGAAGAGTTGCTTTTCCAAAATGCAGCACTACCATTTATATAAATGAGGCGCAATCTGCCACTCCTCAGCCCATTGGCCCATCAGTTCACGATCCTGCTGTAATGTGAAGTAACATTCTTCACTGTCCACTACACCTCCAATTTTGGTGTCATCTGCAAACTTACGAACTATACCTGCTATGTTCACATTTAAATCATTTATATAATTACTGGAAAGAAGTTTACGCTGCACCGATCCTTGTGGCACTCCACTGGTCACAGGTCTCCAGTCTGAAAAAAGCACCCTCCACAACCACCCTCTGTCTTCTACCTTCGTGCCAGTTCTGTATCCAAATGGCGGGTTTTCCCTGTATTCCATGAGATCTATCCTTGCACTCCAATCTCCCATGTGGAAACATTTCGAATACCTTAGTGAAGTTCATATCAATCACATCTACCCCTCTGCTCTCATCAATCCTTTTGTTGCTTCTTCAAAAAACTAAACATCTTGAAACATGATTTCCCACGCACAAAGCAATGCTGCCTATCCCCAATTAGACAATGCCTTTCTAAACACATGTAATTCCTTTCCCTCATGTATCCGTATTTTAACGTGCCCAAGACTGACGTCAGACGAACTAGTGTGTCGTTCCCTGGCTTGTCCTTACCACTCTTCTTCAACAGTGGCACCACGTTAGCCAACCTCCAGTCTTCTGGCACCTCACCTGTGTCTATCGATGATACAAATATTTCAGCACGGGGCACAGCAATCATTTCTCTAGCATCCCACAGAGATCGAGAGTATACTTGATAAGGTCCTGTGGATTTATCCACCTTTATGCGTTTCAAGAGATCCAGAAACACCTCCTCTGTAATGTGGATATTTTGCAAGATGACATCGTCTATTTCCCAATGCTATTTCCCAAGCCGTAATTCTATTCTATATCTTCCATGTCCTTCTCTACAGGAAATACTTGTTCAGTATTTTCCCAAACTCCTGCATCTCCACGTGCAGGCTGTGTTGATCTTTGAGGGGCCAAATTCTCTCCCCAGTGACCCTTTGGCCTTTATGTATTTGTAAAAGCTTTTTGGATTCTCCTTAGCCCTAATTAACAAAGCAATCACATGTCCACTTTTTGCCCTCCTGATTTCCAATCTATCCCTACCAAACACTGCAATCACCCCCTCCCGGCCTGATCCCTACCAAACACTGCACTCACCCCCTCCCTGCCTGATCCCTACACAACACTGCAATTTCCCCCTCTCTGACTGATCCGTAGCCAACACTGCACTCACCCACTCCCGGACTGATCCCAACCCAACACTGCAATCTCCCCCTCTCCAACTGATCCCTACCCAAAACTGCACTCACCCCCTTCATGACTGATCCCTTTTCAACACTGCAAACTCCCCCACCCTGACTGATCCCTACCCAGCACTGCAATCACCACCTCTCTGATTAATCCTCACACAACACTGCACTCACCCCTCCCTCTTTGATCCCTACCAAACACTGCACTCACCCCCTCCCTGACTGATCCCTACACAACACTGCATTCACCCCTGCCCTCACTGATCCTTACCCAACTCTGCAAAAAACCCCTCTCTGACTGATCCCGATCCAACACTGCAATCTCCCCCTCCCTGACTGATCCCTACACAGCACTGCAATTTCCCCCTCCCTGACTGATCACCGCACAACATTGCAATCTCCCCCTCCCTGATTGATCCCTACACAACACTGCAATCTCCCCCTCCCTGACTGATCCCTACTTAGCACTGCAATCTCTCCCTCCCTGACTGATCCATACCCTACACCTCCATCACCCCTCTATGACTGATCCCGACACAACACTGCAAACTCCCAAACCCGGACTGATCCCTACCCAGCACTGCAATCAACCCCTCCCTGACTAATCCCTACACAACACTGCACACACCCCTCCCTCTTTGATACCTACCAAACACTGCACTCACCCCCTCCCTGACTGATCCCTATACAACACTGCATTCACCCCTGCCCTCACTGATCCCTACTCAACACTGCAATCACCCCCTCTTTGACTGATCCCGATCCAACACTGCAATCTCCCCCTCCCTGACTGATCCCTACCCAACACAACAATCACCCCTCCCTGACCGATCCCTACACAACACTGCAATCTCCCCCGCCCTCACTGATTCCTATCCAACACTGCAATCTCCTCCACCCTGACTGATCCCTAGCCAACACTGCAATCTCCCCATCCCTGACTGATCCCTACCAAGCACTGCAATGTCCCGCTCCATGACTGATCCCTTCTCAACACTGCAAGCTCCCCCTGCCGGACTGATCCCTACACAACATTGCAATCTCCTCCTCCCTAAATGATCCCTACCCAACACTGCACTCACCCACTCCCAGATTGATTCCTACTCAACACTGCACTCACACCCTCCCTGACTGATCCCTACCCAACACTGCCATCTACGCCCCAGAATGATCCCTACCCAACACTGCAATCTCCCGCTCTCTGACTGATCCCTACACAACACTGCAATCACCCCTCCTTGACTGATCCCTACCCAACATTGCAATCAACCCCTCCCTGATGGAACCCTACCCAACCCTGCAATCACCCCTCCCTGACTAGTCCCTACCCAACACTGCAATCTCCCCCTCCCTGACGGATACCTACTCAACACTGCAATCTCCCCCTCCCTGACTAATCCTTACCCAACACTGCAATCTCCCACTCCCTGACTGATCCCTATCCAACACTGCATATCTCCCCCCGACTGATCCCTTCCCAACACTGCATTCTCCCCCTGCCGGACTGATCCCTACACAACATTGCAATCTCCCCCTCCCTAAATGATCCCTACCCAACACTGCACTCACCCACTCCCAGATTGATCCCTACTCAACACTGCACTCACACCCTCCATGACTGATCCCTACCCAACACTGCCATCTACCCCCCCAGAATGCTCCCTACCCAACACTGCAATCTCCCGCTCTCTGACTGATCCCTACACGACACTGCAATCACCCCTCCCTGACTGATGCCTACCCAACACTGCAATCACCCCCTCCCTGACGGAACCCTACCCAACCCTGCAATCACCCCTCCCTGACTGGTCCCTACCCAACACTGCAATCTTCCCCTCCCTGACGGATACCTACCTAAAACTGCAATCTCCCCCATCCTGACTGATCCTTACCCAACACTGCAATCTCCCACTCCCTGACTGATCCCTATCCAACACTGCATATCTCCCCCCTGACTGATCCCTACCCAACACTGCACTCATACCCTCCCTGGCTGATCCGTACCCAACACTGCAATCTCCCCCCGACTGCTCCCTAAACAACAGTGCAATCTCCCCTCCTTGACAGTTCCCTACCCAACTCTGCAATCTCCCGCTCCCTGACTGATCCCTAAACAACACTGCAATTTCCCCCTCACTGACTGATCCATACGCAACACTGCAATCTCCCCCTCCCTGACTGATCCCATCCAACACATTAATCACCCACTCTCTGACTGATCCCTACTCAACACTGCAATCTCCATCTCCCTGACTGATCCCTAAACAACACTGCAATCTCCCCCTCCCTGACTGATACCTACCCAACACTGCAATCTCCCCCTCCTTGACTGATCACTGCCCAACACTGCAATCTCCCGCTCCCTGACTGATCCCTAAATAACACTGCAATCTCTCCCACCCTTACTGATCCCTAAACAACACTGCAATCTCCCCCTCACCGATTGATCCGTACCCAGCACTGCAATCTCCCCCTCCCTGACTGATCGCTACACAACACTGCAATTTCCCCCTCCCTGACCGATCCATACCGAACACTTCCATCACCCCTCCCTGGCTGATCCCTACACAACACTGCAATCTCCCCCTCCCTGACAAATCCCATCCAAAACTTCCATCATCCCCTCCCTTACTGATCCCTACCCAACACTACAATCACCTCCTCCCTGACTGATCCCTACCCAACACTGCAATCTCTCCCTCCCTGACTGATCCCTACCCAATGCATCAATCTCCCCCTCCCTGACTGATCCCTACCCAACACTGCAAAGTCCCCTCTGACTGATCCCTACCTAACACTGCAAAGTCCCACTCTCTGACTGAGCCCTACCGAACACTGCAATGTCCCCTGTCTGACTGATCCCAACCCAACATTGCAATCGCCCCCTCCCTGATTGATCCCTATACAACACTACAAACTCCCCCTCCCTGACGGATCCCTACACAATACTGCAATCTCACCCTCCCTGACTGAACCCTACCCAGCACTGCAAACTCCCCCTTCCTGACTGATCCTTAGCCAACGCTGCAATCTCCCCCTCCCAGACTGATCCACACCCTACACCTCCATTACCCCTCTATGACTGATCCCTACACAACACTGCAATCTCCCCCTCCCTGACTGATCCCTACCCAATACTGCACTCACCCCCTCCCTGACTGATCGCTACCACACACTAAATTCACCCCTTCCTGACTGATCCCTACCCAGCACTGCAATCTCCCCCTTCCTTAGTGATACCTACAAATCTCTGCACTCACCACTCCACTCCGGAAGGTTTGATCGCATGGAATACAGGGGGCGTTGGTAAACTTTATACACAATTGGCTTAATGGTAGGAAGCAGTGGATAATAGTCAGACTGGAGTCCTGTGACTAGTGGTGTGCCTCAGTGGTCATAGAATCATAGAAACCCTCCCCTGTGGAACAGCCCCTTCGGCACAGCAAGTCCACTGGCCCTCTGAAGATTATTCCACCCAAACCCATTCTTGTACCCTGTTACTCTACGTTTACCACTGACTAACGCAACTTCCTTACACATCCATGAACACTATAGGCAATTGAGCATGACCAATTTACCTGACATGCACATCTTTGGATTGTGAGAGGAGACTGGAACACCCAGAGGAAACCCACGCAGACATGGGGAGAACATACAAACTCAGTTGGTGTGACATGGTGGTTCAGTGGTTGGCACTGCTGCATCACAGCGCCAGGGACCTGGGTCCGACCCCAGCCTCAGATGACTGTCTGTGTGGAGTTTACACATTCTTTCTGTGTCTGGGTGGGTTTCCTCTGGGTACTCCGGTTTCCTCCCACAATCCAAAAATATGCTGTGCAGGCCAGATGAATTGGTCAGGCTAAACTGTTCATAGTGCTAGGTGCATTCGTCCAAGGTAAATATTGGGTAGGGAGAATGGCTCTGGGTGGGTTACTCTTCGGCAGGTAGGTGTAGGCTTGTTGGGCCAAATGGTCTGTTTCCATACTGTAGGAAATCTAACCCTAACAGGATCTAACCCACACAGACCATCATATGAGATTGGAATTGACCCCAGATCCACGATGCTGTAAGGCAGCAGTGTTAACCACCGAGCCATTGTGCCACTGAGATGGTCAGTGCTAGGCCCATTACTGTTTGTTATCTAGATCAATGATTTGGATGAGGATGTTTAAGGCATGATTAGTAAGTTTGCAGATTACACTAAAATAAGTGAGGAAGGTTCTCAGCAATTGCAACAGGGACTTGATCAGCTAGGGATTTGGGCTGAGAAATGGCAAATGGAGTTTAATATAAACAAGGGCGAGATATTGCATTTTGGAAAGTCAAATCAAGACAGGGGTTTCATGGTGAATGGTAGGGCCTGAAGGAGTGTAGTGGAACAGAGGGACCTTGGATTCCAGGAGCACGGTTCTTTGAGAGTGGAGTCACAGGGAGACAGGGCAGTGAAGAAGGCCTTTGGCACACTGGGCCCTTCATCAGTCAGGGCATGAAATATCGAATTTGGGAAGTTATGTTGTAGTTGTGCAGGATGTTAGTGTGGCCGCACTTGGAATATTGTGTTCAATTTGCCCACCTTCCTATACAAAGGATGTTATTCAACTGGAAAGAGTGCAGAAGAAACTTACAAGGATATTGCCAGAACTCAACTCGACGGTTATAGAAAGAGGTTGGACAAGCTAGGACATTTTCTTTAGTGTGTAGGAGACTGAGGAGTGACCTTATAGAGGTGTATAAGATCATGGGAGGCATGGATAGTGTGAATGCACTCAGTCTTTATACAAGGCTTGGGGAATCGAAGACAAAAGGGCATCAGTTTAAGGTGAAAGGGGAAAGATTAAAAGGGGATTAACAGATTAAAAGATTGGGAGACAACGCTTTTGCCCATACGGAATGAACTACGGCGGAAGTGGTCAAGGAGTATACATTTAATAACATTTAAAAGGCACTTAGGCAAATACATGGAGAGGAACGTACTGGAAGGATATGGGTCAAGTGCAGGGAAACGGGGTTAGTGTGGATGGACCAGTTTGAGCCTGTCTCCATGCTGTGGAACTCTATGACTCTATGAATATTCCCAGGAGTCACATAATACAGAAGCAGGCAAAGCAACACGAACATGAGTCGGTACAAAAGTGAAACAGTCCTGCAGAATTGGGCAGGAAGCCAGCCTGGCCTTGCAGTGAAGGATTCCTGGTACAGATGTGGTGAGATGCCCAAAGAGAACGGGGAAGCAGGCTGGAAAGCTCACTCCACTTCCGATAGCCTGGAGGACTCCGCTGGCATAAGGCAGCTGGGATCCAGTCACCCCAAGGAAACCTACAGGCTTTGACAGAGCTAGGTCTCCTACACAATGAGCAGGACAGAAGGTTGCAGGAAAATCTCACCCACATGGGACTACTCCATGGGAAGAACGCATTCCAGTGAGGTGGGGGGGTCCTCTGGGGATGGGGAGGCAGCCTCGGGTTACATTGACAATCTGGAAGGACAGTGTATGAGCTCCAAGCAGCAGCATGGGTCCTGTACACCTGCAACACAGAGCAACACATATCAGGCCCTAGTAGGAGGTGCCAGGAGCAAATACAACCCCGGGGGAACCAGGTCTCCTCACAGAATGGGATAATGTGTACCTTTGGCGTTCTACCTCCCCAGGGAGATCACGACCGGCTCCACACTGACACATTCACACCCTCCCACAGATGGGGACTCCCACTGCCTTTCGCCCCGGTAACTGCACCTTTTGCCCCCAGCGCTGACCCACAGACGGACCCAGATTCCAGGAACCTCTGGTTACACAGTGTCAGACAGCTGATGGTCTTACTCCATACACAACTGCCATTCCAGCCACCCAGCTGGTGGGCAGCACCACAAAGGCCACTCAGATCCTATCTCAAACCCAGATACATTTTTGGATGAGACAGACCGACATTCTGTCATACACGGACTGGATGCTGACAAACAAACTAAATTAATCACCATGTGACTTTGTCCACCAGGCCATTCAGCCCTCCCTGAGGGACAACACTGAGGGAGGGACATCCATGACGAAATGAAGGCAGCGGTCCTCAATGCTCGAGAAAAGTCCCATTCCGGATTAGTGACAAACAGCGGAAATATTTGTTCCAGGAGAACACCCACACTAACACGTCTCACTGTCAGCCCTCAACAAGGGCTCGGTTAATGACAGCTGCAAGGATACTTTCGGTGTGGCACTGGACTTGGTGCGATGGATTACAATTATCCCAAGTGACAAAGTTAGGATGGGGATCTTTGAAGTCGAAAGTATCGGAATTATATTTAAAAAGGTATTTGGATGTGTTATCATGATGACCACAATTACGTAAATGTGAAGGAATACGTCAGACCACGGCATTCCCACCGCCTGTCATTAACGAATTCGGCTCCTCTCACATCAAGCTGTGGTCGTAACCGCCCTCACCTTGATATATCTCGGGATACTGGTGGTTACGATTGCAGGCTGCAACAGATGGGTACGATCATGGTGAATAATGCCTGGATATACCCACAGGGACTGGAAGTTAGATGGAACTCCCCGGGTGATCACCTTAGTTTCATTCATTTGCAGCGTTTGAGTATTCCTGACTGGGCCCAGTATTGTTGCCTGTCCGTAGCTGCTTGGGAGCTGGTTTTGGTGGCGAGCTGCCTCCTTGAACTGCTGCAGGGGTGGACCTACAATGCATTCGGGAGGGAATTCCTGGAGTTTGAGCCAGCAGGTCTCATTCACTTGCATTTATTCTGCTCACTGGATGTTGGCTATTGTGAGAAACAAACCTCACTCATTGCAATAATTTCGATCCGAGACAAGATCTGAATCAGTAGTGCTCTTTATTTCACACTTGCAAGTGGGCGTGATGTCCACAAGGCAGGGACAAAACACACTGCATTCAACAAATACTCGATATTTATATAATTTGGTTCCTACATTTTCTTCTTATTTCATTGCTCCCCCACCCCCCCTTCCTCCCCGTTTACATTCCCCACTTCCCTAAGACCGGTACCCATTACTCCTGTTTATCTCGTGCCTTATCCGGTCTTGTCTGTGAAAAAAAAATGTTCATTCCTGTTCTCAAGGCCATTTGACCTCATCCTGCTGTGGGCACATCCTTCCCTAACCATTATTTGCTCCTTCCATCTGTGCCGCCCCTCTCAGCATCTTATCATTAATACTCGTTTAATTGTGGTTTGTTCCTGTGTTTCTGTAAAAGTGGGAAACAGATGTTTATACCTATTGTTTATACAGGCCTGTCTTCACAGCATCATATCACGAAGCCCTTTTAATTGGGGTTACCATTGTTGTGTAGTCCCTTTTCTTACTTGCAGACATTTTTAGATAATACAAAAAAAACAATTATGCATTTCCTCCACATAGCCCCCATTCTTGTTGACTCAGCTCCTGGCTGAAACAATTACACACTGATGTGAGTTCAGTTTTTTTTTTAAATAATGAATTAGAATTGCAGAAGCAACATACATTTACTATAACCCACAAATTTTCTCTTTTTCTTTCTTTACCATTTGGTATCTTCTGCATTTTGTTTTGTAAGCATCGCCCCCGAAATTCGCAAGCAACATTCCGGAAATTTCATTCATCTTGGTCTCACTCATCTCCTCAATATTTAGTTGATAAAGTTCATTTGTCTGAGTTCCTTTGAAGATCATCTGTTTCATTAAGGCTGTCTCAATCAGTCTTTGGGGGAGCCCTCGTATACAGGGTATGATACAACATTGCTACCAATACCCCGACTACAACTGGTGCAGTGTTATTCGGTATAAAGATACAACAGCTTCCTCCTAACATCACACATACACCCTTTTTCTGCTAAAATCATATCAAGGGCCATTCTGTTTGTTCCAATATTCCTTTAACCGCATCCCTTGAATAATTTATAAATCTCTGTTGGTTATAGAAAATGTAATTTATCCAATCTACATTTTTATTAATTGTTACCCACCAAAAGAGAGCTGACTCAGAGCCTGCTGCAATCTGGTTACGAGCCTTGAACTCATCAGGTACCCCCCGAGGGAGTCCTCCCGAATCGAGATAAATCCTGTCATCGAAAGAAGTGTCTCTTACCTCTTCCCTTTTTCCCTACAATCTTTCCCTTCTCAAACGCCAGAGTAAATGGAATTGCCAATTGTACAATCGCACATTTCCCTTCCCAATCTGGAGGTAGGGTGTGTTTTAATATTTTCTCTCCACAGTACCAACACAGATCCGCTCGGGGAACCTTTAGTGCTGAGTAGTTCCCTCCTTCCTCCGTTTCGGGAACATTTTTAATCTCTGTACACAATTTCAGTTCCCCCAAATCTCTAGACCGACTTGTACCTCGTCTACGCACACACGACGTGTGATTTCCAACTGCAGCGGAAAATGTCGGGGGTGTGTGGGGCTTTTGAATCTTTCTTCTCCAAGGGAGGGAACATCAGAGATAGGCGGCACAATTCCTATCATTCCATGCAGTCTCATCCTGATACAGTACTATCATACATTTCATGCCCTGCCTGTCTCGCTTCTAGCCGAGCGGAAAGGGAACCACCTGGGCCACTGGCCTACCGGAGGCACATACATAGCAATTGATTTTGTTCAGACTTTTTGCAGTATAGTTTACCCATTCAACCAAGGCATTTGCATCCCCGTACCCATTTTGTATTTCGATAGTCTGTTTCAAGTCCTTTATCTCTATGATTTTTACTACTTTAGGATCAGTGGGAGGTGTGAAAGGTTGTATCTCATTATCCAGTAATTCCTCCCGTTTTCACTTTCCTACGGTAATTCGAAAACAACAGCCCACGAAATGTTTCCCATGTGCTTTCATTTCTATTCCAAATGTTTCATTTAATTGTATCTCATAGGTGCCCCCGCCCAAAATTGCTTCGTGCCATGTGGTTTTCTTTATTGTCAGGTATATTGGGTTACACTTTTTAATCGAGCTGGTTGGAAGGGGGTCCGGTGTACTGTAACGAGACTATTGTACCAAGTACCATCCCCAAGGTCATCTCCATAGGACTTAAGATGTGTCTCTAAACTGCGGTACTCTCCCTGATTATCTACATCCCCTCAATTTACTAAGCTGCATGCATCAGCGTCTATTACTTGTGGATGATCAGACTCAGGAACCATGAATAATACAAATGAAAAGGATATTTGACAAAATCCCAATAGTAAGAGGGCTAAAATCATAACTCTAAGCATTCCCAGGAATTTAAACATCATGCTGAAGCACAAAAAGACTTAATATACAATCCTACAGAAATAATCCTCGCCCTCGCGTCACCACTATATAATCAGTTACTGAAAATCTATTTAGTCTGAGTTTCAGCGGGTCTTGTGTTGATTCGGCTGTCCAGACTTCTTCGTCAACTGGAGGGTCCACTGGCCCTTTGATCCGAGTGTAGTGAGTCCAGCCTTTCTCCGCCGTCCTTATTGCTGTTTCAGTCATTAGAAGAGCCTGGTACGGCCCTTCCCAGTCTGGCTGCAATTTAGTCTCTGCCTATGATTTTACTAAGACCCAATCTCCCGGCTGGATGGGATGAATGGTGAATTCAAGGGGTGGAGTCTGTGCCAATAAACCTTGTTTCCTGAAGAAAGACAAAGAGGAGGACAAGCCCAGTATATACTTCTTTAAGAACAAATCTTTAGTTTCAGGAATTAGCAATTCTCCGTTCGTTCCCGGACAAGGTAATCCAAATAAGATTTCATATGGGGATAGTCCCAAATCTTTCCTTGGGGCTGTTCGTACTCGCAAAAGAGCTATAGGTAAACTTTTGGTCCAAGGGAGTCTGGTTTCTATTATCAATTTGGAGAGCTGTCGTTTGAGTGTTTGGTTCATTCTCTCAACCCTTCCTGGTGATTGCAGCTGCCGTGAAGTATGGAATTCCCAGGAGATTCCCAACCCTTTCATTATCCCCTGTCACACTTTCGAGGTAAAATGAGTTCCTTGGTCAGAATCTATACGGTGTACTAGCCCATATCGGGGAATGATGTGCTCCAATATTGTTTCAGATACGCCACTCGCAGTGGCAGTAGCTAGGGGGTATGCCTCAAAACATCCGGATAAATTATCTACTATGACCAACATATATTTTAGTCTCCCTACCCTGGGAAACTCAGTATAATCTACTTGTATACTCAGGAAGGGTCTCAATCCTGGGTCTCTTCCTCCCGGGGTCTGTTTTCTCAAGACTTTTTAATTTACCTTCCTGCAGACTGTACATCCCTCACATATTTGTTAGCAATTATATATGTTCCTTTACATCCATATTCCCTAAGAACTAAATCACACATTGCTTGTACTCCCCAATGACGGCCTTGGAGTAGGACAGCCATAATCTCTCGCATCATCATTTTGTTCAACATCTGTCCCAATAAATTGGGGATTCTGTAAACCCCCCCGGGGGGCGGGGGGGGGTAACAGTCCACCAGTATTGCTGTTTCTGTCCTGTCTTCGGGTCTTCCCATTCAAAGGTGAACAAATTCGTACTTTCCTCCCCCAAGGGACAAGCCCAAAAGGCATCCTTTAAATCTATCGCACGAAACCATTTGTGGTCATGAGTTATCTTACTCAATAACGTATAGGGGTTTGGCAACACTGGATGTCTGACCTGTACTATCCGATTTAATGTTCTCAAATCCTGCAACAATCGATAAGTTCCATCAGATTTCCGCATAGGTAGAGTTGTGGTACTATAAGGAGACATGCATGGCTCCAATAAGCTATCTCTAATCAGTCCCTCAATTACTGGCTGCAGTCCTCGTTTACCCTCTATGGAAATGGGACATTGTCGCTCACAGACAATGTCCCCTTTCCTTTTTAAATTTATTTCAAGGGGAGGGATCTGTAGTCCTCTACGATTCCCTTCTGTAGCCCATACAATAGAGTCTATCTCTCTCCCCATATCCTCTGTCAACATTGCCATTTGTACAACTAATTCTTTTTCCTGAATTCCAATCTCCAGTCCTAAGAGGATAATTAAGTCTCTCCCTAGTAAGTTACTTCCTGTATCGGGGAGAGACAACAATTCCCCTGTGACCCCGTACTTAGGACCTTCTATCATCATAGGTTCAATTACTGGGACAATAAATCCCTCCCCTTTCACCCCAGAAACAGTAATTGACAGTGTCGACATGTCGAATTTCTTTGGTTTAAAATTCAGCGATGACCATGCTATCCCCGTATCTACAAGTAAGACTACCTCTTCCCTACAGGGTCCCACTTTCAAGTTTATCAAGGGTTCCTGGTGGGTCCCCGAGGGCAGAAACCCCTGTCACCCCTATTCTTCATCACAATTCGTAAGCGGAATTGCCATTTCTTCCCTTTGTAGATGAGCACATTCCCGCCTAAAATGCCCTATCGTTCCACAATAATAGCATCCTCCATGTGGAGACCTCCATCTCTGCCCCTGTCGGTCGAACCCTTTATCAAATGCTCCCCCTTGTCCTCTCCCTCTCTCCTTTACTCTCTGCCATACATGCTGCCACCCGCTGCTCCGGTTGCTCACTATTGGTTCTATTCTTCTCTTAAACACCTCATCAAACGTAGCTACCATCATTTTCGCCTTCTGTTTCTGTCTCTCATCCTCTCTCTTTACAAACACTTTCTGTGCCTTTCTTAACAATTCATTTAATTGTTTTTCGCTCCAACCGTCTATTTTCTGTATCTTTCTCTGTATGTCTGGCCATGTCTTTGTCACAAAATGTACTTTCAAATGACCCTGTGCCACTGGGTCCTCAGGGTTCATTCCAGATTATTTTCGCATTGAGTCTCTTAATCTTTGCAAGAAAGCTGACGGAGTCTCATCTTTCTCCTGAGTAACTTCAATGGTTTTAGTCAGATTCTGCGACTTCGGAACTGCCTCTCTTATTCCTTTTAGAATCAAGTCTTTCAATTCCCTCATTTCTGCTCTATGCTCCGGGTTTTGATTTTGCTACTGGGGGTCTCTGAGGGGAAACGTCATCTCTCCCTGTCCAGCATTCCCATCTCCAGTCGGGTGTGCCCTGTCCCATATTTTAATGGCTGCTCCCCGTATAAGTCCCCTTTCTTCCCCAGTAAATAGTATATTCAAAATAGACATTAACTCAGCCCACGTATTCAGACTGGGCACACAAAATAGATCAATTTGTTCAGACATTCCTACCGGAGCCTCAAACAGGACAGTCATTTCCTTTTTAAATGTTCTGACCTCCCCACTGGTGAGGGGGGGGGGGCGGAGCACACACAAACCCAAGCTCTTTGTCCGCTATTGGTACCTCCTGAAGGGGACAAGGCATTACGTTCTTCCCCTTTTTCTTTCTTTGAAGAACTATTACAATATTTCTAGCTCCCCATAACTTCAAACACCAATTCATCAATTCATGCTTGACTAACTTTAAAGCCTGTTACTAACTTGTAAACGTATTTATATATTTACGTTCATTTATTCAGTATTTAATATTTAAAATGTAAAATGCATACAGTTCCCAATTTTGAAATCCACTGTAATCACCCAGTTTTAATCCCCTAATTTAAATCCAAAATTAGTTTTAAGTAGACCTGAGCAATCATTGCTCAATTACAATACTATAGTCCGTGAAATAATCAGAGCTGCCTTGAAGGAATTTGTCTATTCAAGTTAAAAAAAAACTTCTAATGCATGCACAATGGCCGAATCCAAGGTCACAGATATTAACCATTGAAATCTTCGTTTTTACTACTACCTAAAGTTGAACTGAATCTTCATCTGTCCTCCATAAATCGCGTTTATATAAGGATAAAATAGATTAGTTAATAACTGATAGTAAGGCAGTCATGACCTGTAAAAAGAACAGGAGTTGTCATTTAGTTCCATAATCTCTATAGAATCCTTAACCTTAAAAGAAATCATGTTAAGTTTCCATAATAAAAAAAATAGATTCAAAACAGTCCTGAAACTCAAAGTCCAGGGAATAAAACTCTACCATTCAATCACCAACAAACAAATGTGCATTCAAACCAAATCACAAAGGATTAAACTTTCTACCAGCTGTACAGCTCTTTTCATTCTCTCTCTCTCTCACACATTGACATATAAAGTCAGATATTTACAAACCCAGTCTCCGTCCGATCTGTACTTTGGCCAGAAGACGGCGGGATGAAGAATGGATTCCTTCGTCCATACAAAGCAACAATATTTAATCATTTTCTTTCCTTGTACGAAAATGATTTTTCCAATTCCACAACATCCTGCCCAACGAACGTTCTCGAGGTATGTTGTAAGAGACCCCGCCTCCACTTCCATTGCTTTGTTCTTCGTCTGTTTCCCCGGAGGCTTTTTTCCTTCCCCACAGCACAACCCATATTGAGTTCTTTCGTGAGTCCCTTATTAACTACTAAAACTCAATCCCGGCCACCAAGGCAATACATAAAGTCAATTTTCTTACCTTGGTTTGTGCACAGAGTTGCCTGGCCCCTTTTCGCCGTATATTCTATAGATCGTCTGTCACTGTCTGATTCAGATGTCTCTCTTGACGGATTCGTACCAGTCGCCCAGGGGAGCGGACAAAACCTGGACACGAGACCGCTCCTCAATGGGGAACGGGACGCGTCTTCCCAGTGTCCAGGGCCAGCCACTCCCCCAGGCGATGGAAGAACATCCCGGACTGCCCCACGTTGGGCGCCAATTGTGAGAAACAATGCTCACGCACTGCAATAATTTCAGTCCAAGACAAGATCTGAATCAGTAGTGCTCTTTATTTCACACTTGCAAGTGGGTATGATGTCCACAAGGCAGGGAAAAAACACACTGAATTCAACAAATACTCGATATTTATATAATTTGGTTCCTATATGTGTTTTTCTTATTTCATTGTTTCCCCCCCAGCCCCCGTTTGCATCCTCCACTTCCCTAAGACCGGTACCCATTACTCCTGTTTATCTCGTGCCTTATCCGGTCTTGTCTGTGAAAAAAAAAGTTCATTCCTGTTCTCAAGGCCATTTGACCTTATCCTGCTGTGGGCACATCCTTGCCTAACCATTATTTACTCCTTCCATCTGTGCCGCCCCTATCAGTATCTTATCATTAAGACTCGTTTAATTGGGGTTTGTTCCTGTGTTTCTGTAAAAGTGGGAAACAGATGTTTATACCTATTGTTTATACAGGCCTGTCTTCACAGCATCATATCACGAAGCCCTTTGAATTGGAGTTACCATTGTTGTGTAGTCCCGTTTCTTTCTTGCATACATTTTTAGCTCATACAAACAAAACAATTATGCATTTCCTCCACAGAGTTTCTATTCTTGTTGACTCTGCTCCTGGCTAAACAATTACACACTGATGTGAGTTCAGTTATTTTTTATATAATGAATTAGAATTGCTGAAGCAACATAAATTTCCTATATCCCACAGTGGGATGTTGCAACACCTGTTGAATTTTTGTATCCCGGAACGTAGTGCAATGAAGGTCAGAAATTTACTGAGGACTGAACGTTCATGCTCAGTAAGGGGGAGGTGTGAGGATTACAAAAAGGATTCATCAAGGCTTCAACTAAGGACCTGGTGCAGAGTTAGAATTGGGAGTTGTCGCAGAGACTCTCTCGATAGCGAATGTGATCATGTCATTGCTTGAGACATCATCAAATGAAGTGTAAATAACTATGTTCATTGGAGGGTGGAAGTGCTGCGTTAAGTGGCATCGTAGGCAACGGAAGTGTCCTTACAGATGACGTTCGTGGTGTCTTGACCGGTGGCTGCGTGGATTGACTTCACTGAGGGTGGAAGTGCCTTAGGGGGCAGCAACATCTGTGCTGGAAGTGGCGTTGCGGGTACCCTTGGAAGTGAATTCATCAGAGGGAGACAATCCTGCCCTCGAATTATATCATGGTTCCTGCAGTGTGATCGAATTTATCTCCCAGAACGCCCTCCCTGTTGGAAGTGAGGCTGCTCATATAGCACAACCTTGCTACATCGTCCTTAAAACTCTGCCCCTCTATCACACATAACATGTCTTTCCAATTCTTCAATTTTGCCCTTTCACATCATTGTATACCCTTTTCTAGTCTTAGTCTATTCCTTCTCAGCCTTTTCTGTGACAGCAAAATACTTACATGTCAGTCTTCTCTTCTCTTCACGTATGTTGCTGCTTGACTCTCCATCTATCTTTCTGTACCCTCTCTCTCCCACTCTGTTTTCCCTCTGTCAGTGCACCTCTCTGTCCTTCATTGTGCGTGGTGCCTCTCTCCATCAGTCTCCCTCCATTTGTAAATAATTTGATGGATCACGTATGACAAGTATCCACTTCGATACTTTATACCTCACAACACGACCCTCCAGTATTCCAGAACACACAATATTACAGTGCAGAGACAGGGTGCTTAATCCATCGTATTTTTGCCGTCAATGGTGCAGTTCAAAGTAGTCACAAAATCCTGCACATTGCCCATTTCCCTCTACGTATCCCTGTCATTGTTATCAACTAGAATGCTGAGTAGATTAATTATATCTATTACAATCAACCGAGATTTATTCATTGCTTTAATGATGGCCTTTCTGCGTTAGTTCCGCAGTCGGATGGCGTGGCAGACAAGGCAGTCCTTCATCTGGTTGTTGGCTGAGAAAGGTGCGCTCTGTGTACAGTTTTGGGGACATTCAACGCCCGGAGGGATACTTTACACTGGTTATGGGGAGACTGTGGAATTTATGGAAGGTGCTTAAGGAGGATGCGTGGTTCGCCCATCGGACCATTTGTCTTGTTGAGTAGTATTTTGGATGGATGGGGGGGCTTGGTTAATTAAATGGGTTTGTTGTTGGTGTCCTGTTGCTTGTTGTTGCACTTGTCTTTTGCTGTCTTATACCTCTATTTAAATCTTGTCAGTGTGTCTTGTTGTGCGACAATTCTCTGTTGTTCTAGTGGACTCTGGCCCAGCCGGTCTTCCATGGTGGACCAACTGCTTGACAGCTATGATCCGAAATCTGGTGCAGTGCTGAAGTCGTCTTCTGATGGAGACACCTGACTTGCATGTGCTTCACGCGCATTTAGAGTATGCCGGGTCTTTGGGTCTTTATGTCTATGCCAGTAATTGTGAGACAAGTTTTTGACCTGTGCTTCCAGGTGCAGAGGAAGTTCCTTTGAGATCTACTCCCTTGAAATTGTTCTTGACCGGTTTTGCGACTATGAGAATGGATTTGGTCTTTAGGCGTCCAAACTCCTTTTATTCTTTCTCTGCATAAGAGCTTTTGTTCTCAAAGTGGTAAATGCATGGATGTTAATTTGGCAGTTATACCGCTAAGTTAGTGTTTCAATGCATGTGCAGGATCTATCAGGTAAGCACAGGAAAAACAACTGTCTCAATTGCAGCGAAACAAAAGGTGCGTGGGCAGTCAGGGAAGCGATTTTATAGCTATCACAGCTTTGACTTCACAAGATTAAAGTTTATTTTGTTGAAGGATATCCTGTGTGTCCTGTTTTTTTTTGGTATATTGAGTGATTCTCCCACAACAGTACACCGAGGACCCCATGGGACTTCATCTTCTCCATAAGCCGTCCATGAGGAACCTGATCAAAATTTTTTATTGGCACCCTTGGAAATGACATCCAGGATGCTTCCCTCATTCAGCAACTTTATCACTTCTTTAAAGAATTCTATGAAGTTGGGAAGGCATGACTTTTCCTGCACTAAAGCATGTTACCTGTCAATGCTAACACCATTTTATTCCAAGTGTGAATAGATCAGATCCATCATTATCTTCTTCAGCAGCTTCACAACCACTGACGTCAGGAACACTGATCTGTAATTACCTGGATTATCCCTGCTATCTTTCTTCAACAAGGGTACAAAATTTTTCAGTCTTCCGTGTCCCCACCCGTCTTCAAGGATGCTGCAAAGATATCTGGTGAGAGCCCAGCTATTTCCTCTCCTGCATCCCTCAGAAAACTGTGATAGATCCCATCTGGATCTGGGGACTTTACCTCTTTAATGCCTTTTTAGAATATGCACCACCTCCTCCCTGCTTATTTCGTTATGATTGAGATTATGCAAACGTCTATTTCTCCAGTCAGCATCCGTCATACTGTTCTCCTCGATGAATACACATGTTAATTACTCGTTAATAACCTCACTGGTTTTCTCTGACTCCACACATAACTTTCCTCCTTTGTCTTTAAGTGGGCTGACCCTTTCTCTATTTAACCTCTTTCTCCTTATATTTGAGTATAACAAATGGAAAACGTTTTGCTTAACCCTGCTTGAAGAAGATATTTCATGACCCCTTTTAACCCCGAAATCCTTTGTTTCAAATTCTCCTACATTCGCGATATTTTTCCAAAGCTTTGTTTGTCATCAGTCGCCTCGAGCGCATGTACGCTTCTGTTGCATCTTAACTAGTCTCACGATTTTATCTGCCATTCAGGTTTCCATAACCTTGCCATTTCGGTACCTCATTTTGGTTGAAAGGGCCAGCGTGACGAGGATAAATATTCTCTTTAATTCTAGATTATAGGTACACGGCAGGAAATCAAATCATATCGTCATGCATAACCAGAATTAGAGGCAAATTATTTGAACATATGCCCACTGTTGTTCATATTGGAAAGCAAGGTTTGAAAACAAATTCTCAGAGCAGCATGAATCTTACAGCTGCTCCTGGATTGGCAGACATTTGGGGCGGGACGGTAGCACAGTGGTTAGCACTGCTGCCTCACAGCGCCAGAGACCTGGGTTCAATTCCCGACTCAGGCAACTGACTGTGTGGAGTTTGCACATTCTCCCCGTGTCTGCGTGGGTTTTCTTCGGGTGCTCCGGTTTCCTCCCACAGTCCAAAGATGTGCAGGTCAGGTGAATTGGCCATGCTAAATTGTCCGTAGTGTTAGGTAATAGGGGTATGGGTGGGTTGCGCTTCGGCGGGTCGGTGTGGACTTGTTGGGCCGAAGGGCCTGTTTCCACACTGTAAGTAATCTAAAAAAAATAGTTAAATATTAATTATAGTTTTACTGCAGTTAATGCACTCATTATAGTCTATTTATAAAAGATTAGCTTTCTATTTTGTTTTATTAACATGCAAAAACCAGGAAAAGAATTCAAACATAATTCATGATTATTTTCAAATGAACATTTCATTTTAAGCAATGTGGTGTATAATTATATTAGAAATGTTTGTATACGTTTTAAAAAAGTTTCATTTTTCACTGAAACTGTTTTATTTTTGTGTTGAAAACCAAACAATTTAGTTTTCAATAAGAAGTTGTGCCTAGTCCTTCCTGTCTGCTAGCCAATATCATATTCATTCTATTCCTGACTCAATAATCATTGAATTTTAATAAAGATGGTTATAGTACGTGGTTATGGAGCAGGCCCGACCCCTGCATACATTTTATGTACAGCTCAGACCATAACTTCGCCATATGCATTAGGTAAGAGTATTATGGATATACCCAGAGCGAATTAACTAGTCCGACTGCCGAGTTTTAAGCAATCGGAACTTATTTACAAAATTACGGCATGAAACACAAAGAACACAAAATACAATACCGGATTACTTATACTATCCGAACTTAACAGGCTATACAAACTTAACGATGCTGTTCCAAACTATTTACAACATTCCCAAACAACAAACCACTTCGTACAAAGAATAAAATGGCAAAGAAAATTGCAGGTTACGATGTCAATTGGACAGAAGGAGAGGGAAAGCGTCCAGTTTCAACTCTGACCCTGACTCAACTCAACCCGAACCCACTCCAAAGCTTTCGCATCCTTCTGATACTGCGGTGACCAGTGTTGTACACAACACTCAGAGTTTTGTAAAGCTCAGCATGACCTAGTCGTTCCAAAACACAATCCCTGTACCAATTAAATGTTAGGATACCGTATGCATTCTTATCAAATGTACCAACCTGCGCAGAAACTTTCAGGGATCGATGTGCATGGACACAGAGATTTCACTGCTCATCGACACTACCAAGGATCTTACATTTAAAACCGCACAATTTACTCCTTTGCTCTTTGCAAACTGAATCACCTCACACTTTTCCACATTAATCTCACTTTGCCTCCTCCCAGACCAGCTCTGCAGTTTATCTCTGCCCCTCTGTTACCTATAACATCCTTCAGCGCTATCCCCAACTCCGTCGATCTTCATGTCCTCCGCAAATGTTATTAACTCATTCGTCTATGCACTCATTCAGGTCCCTTACGAAAATGACAAACAGCAGTGCCCCCAAAACAGGTCCTTGCCGTACACCACTCGGAGCTGAACTCCAGGATGAACATTTCTTATCAATCACTATTCTCTGTCTTCTTTCAGCTGAACAACTTCTGATATAAACCAATGAATCTCTCTCAACCCCATGCGTCTGTATTTTGTGCAATGTCCTACCTTGGGGAAACTTATCAAAAACATTACTGAAATCGTATAAACCAGATCAACCGCCTTACCTTTATCCATCTATTTGTTCACTTTCTCAAAGGATTCGATAAGTTTTGTAAAGCACAAATTAATCTCCATTTGTGGTCAGACTCAGTGTTTGCAATAAAGGAGGACAGGTCTGTTTGCGTCTGCGAGAGAGTGGTAGGGGATATTGAAATTGGTGGTGAGTAGAAGGTCAGGTCTGCCGTGCGGGCCCACCTGTGATGCATAGCGAAATGTACCCTTAGTTTATACTTGGTCTCCGTGATGGAGAAAAGACCAGATCGGAAAGAATGAATGCAGTAAAGTAGGTTGGAAGAGAGGGAGATGATCCTCTGCCAGAACCTGGAAGTTCTGTTCTGGATGGAGGTGAAAGAGATATTTTACAAGAAGGCCATATATATTTCTGGTTGTAGGAGACGATACCTGGAGTGTAGTGATTCGTGGGGATTGTAGCACAAACCGAAGATTACCAAAGGGAAAGCTGCGTGTGGAAAATGTGTCAGTTGGTGGGATCCTACTTCATGGACCTCATCTGGTGTTACAGATGTGATCTTCTCTACATCTGAACGACCAAACGTAAACAAAGCGAATGTTTTGCTGAGCATCACAGATGGGTCCCAAAGGGATGATCAGACTGTCCAGTCCGCACCTATTTCAATTCGCCATCCCAATCCCGATTGAACATGATCATCTTTCACGATCCCCATTACCACAGCCAACGACAAAAGCACTTTGGAGGAACAACACCTCATTTGCCGCCAGCTCAGCCTGCAGCCCGGAGGAATCCAAATTGACTTCAAAAAACTCCCCAAACTCCGTTCCCAGCGCCTCCCCTTCCTTCCATTCTTCTGATAAACCCTTCTTCGAACTACAAACCGGATTCATTCCTCCCATGAACAACGCATGCCCTCCACCTGCATTCACTTATCCCTACCCCTTCATTCTGCCTCTCCATCCTTGCCCCCACCTCTTTATCCGCAGCCCCCCAATGGCTACGCCTCATCCTGAAGAACAATTATACCCAATGCGTTGACTTCTCCAACTCCTGATGCTGTATGGCTTGTTCAGTTCTTCCAGTGTCTCGCATGTCTACTCTGGATTCGAACACTTGATTTTTATTCTTATAAACACTTCTTGTGTAATAGGCAGGACAGTGAGAGAGGCAGGGCTGTGCCTCTTCTTATCCAATGGCATTGACGGGCTTAATAGCTTTCTCAGATTCCTGTCAAACCAGCTGGAGATGCTGACTGATCTCTTCTTTTTTAGTGTGGAACTGTGCTTGCTGAGTAGTACACTTAAATGAGTGTTAACTACACGTTAACACCACAACGTTGAATGGTGGCCTCATCTTATACTTTAGTACGTGTGGAATTGAGAAATTGATCTAAACATTGTGTGGTCGAACTTAACACCCTCACAATTGATCTTATGACGGAGGGAAAGGCATTGATGAAGCTGCGGAAGACTTTTGTGCTGAGGAAGCTATCCTGAGAATTTTCCTTAATGATATCATAGACTGAGAAGACTGATACCCAACAGCCACATTGTGGAAGATTATTAGATTAGATTAGACTTACAGTGTGGAAACAGGCCCTTTGGCCCAACAAGTCCACACCGACCGGCCAAAGCGAAACCCATCCATACCCCTACCTAACACTACGGGCAATTTAGCATGGCCAATTCACCTAACCCGCACATCTTTGGACTGTGGGAGGAAACCGGAGCACCCGGAGGAAACCCACGCAGACACGGGGAGAACGTGCAAACTCCACACAGTCAGTCGCCTGAGTCGGGAATTGAACCCAGGTCTCAGGCGCTGTGAGGCAGCAGTGCTAACCACTGTGCCACCGTGCCGCCCATGTGTTCTGATTGACAAAGTCAAAAGGGTTTTACAACTGATTCCTAGTCAATTGCATTTTGTTCAGGCTCTTTGGCGCCTTGTTCAGTCAAATACTGCCGTGTTATCAGTGCCAGTGTTAGGTAGGATAGAGATGTAGTTACTTCTTAGGACATCGGGGGCACTGTGAACTTATAGTTTAAAATGATGACCAAAGTAATTTTTAATTCTGGGATTATTGCCATAACAAATAACAAAGCTGATGTTCAAATGAGAGAACATCTACAAGGTCAATTCTGTCTGATAAACTAAGCAATTAGATTAAGGTAAACTATGTGATAATAAGACTAGGAAAAATGTTTCGAACATATAGTAATTCTTTGTGTGCATGATACAGAATGTCTCAAATATATGGAAAGCCTTTGTGAAAATGTTTCCAGAATACATAGAACTTTTTGTTTACAAGTTACACCATTTTAAAGAAGGCCTTTGTTTGTGAAAGATCACGCTATGTGTAATTACGTGATTTGAGATTAGAAAATAGTATAACTAACAGGGCTTACCAATAGAATTCAGAACTTGTACATTTTCTCCAGCGAACCATTCGATCTTTCGTGCTTCGCTGGAACAGCTAAGTTTCTGCAGCTAAATATATGTACCTGCTTTATATCAAATAATTGGGTAAGTGTGGTCTCTCCTTAAAAGAACACGTTAAGGACGTTTTCGTCCGAACAGATGGTGACCCTGAAAGTGGAGGATAAAGACCACAGGTTGGCAGATTGGGAGGCAGACAAACTTTTCGGCCGAAACTTTAAGGTGAGGAAGCGCCTGTTACATCAAAAGCTTCCAGTAGTTAACTCTTAAGTTAGACATTTGTCTGCTTTCTGATCCTCACCAACTTGAAATTGATTTAATTTGGCCACAGGGGGGCAGAGACTTGGCTGGTAAGAATTTTTAATATTCTTATTAATATGAAATTTTGAATAATAACGTGGGAGACGCGAAGGATTTAAACGTTACGCGGGAGATGCGAGGAGTGTGAAAGTGAGTAGCCGGCCCATTGATAAAGAGCGAATGAAAGCTCCAAGTATAATGGACTGTGTGTGTGTGTGAGGGAGTCCGTTTATGAGAAAGATAGAGTCTCTGGGTGTGGAAATCTGTTTGTATAAGTATTTTTGTGTTTGTAAAAATCTGTGTGAGAAAGAGAGTTTCTGTATGAGGAAATCTGTGTGTATAAGAATTTTTTGTGTTTGCATAGATTTGTGTATGAAAATAGAACGTCTCTGTCTGTGTGAAAATCTGTCTGTGAGTCTGTGAAAAAAAGGGTCTGTATTGTTGACCAAAGAGAGAGGAAACGAATGCTGCGTGCGGCAGCAGTGTGTCTGTGTAAAATAGACAGACTGACTGAATGCTTCTCAGCTAACAAGCAGTTTAACACTTTGTGCTCTGGCTTGAATTTATTCGTGTGTTAATAATTTTATGTTTGAGACTTGTTGTCTGACAGTTATGCCTGTGTGCTATTTTTGTTTGCAATTTCATGAATGCTAAATGTGATTTTCTTTCAGGTTAAAATTCTGATAGAGATTGTGTAAGGGAAAAATATTAGTTGGTAACTGATAATTTTGATTCCCGTTTTTTGAGATAAAATTTTGTGTTTAAATGAAAGTGGTACAAAGAGGACTGCTGGAAATTTAATTTTTGAATACAACATGCAGTGAGAAACGACTAAAAAGTGACAAAGAAAGATAGGAACAGAAACAAAGGTGGGGGGGGCAAGCTTAGAGTCAGATAAGAGAAAATAAGATGGAGGAATTAAATTTTGGACCACCAAAATTGCGCCACCTCAGGAAAGAATGTCCTGGAGTTGACTGGTGGAGACTCAGTCTAGGTGGGAATAATGATTGATAATAAAAATAATAATAATTATTATTATTATAATGAATAATGACTCCTATTGGACTGTGTAGCTCTACAGAAATAAACTTTAGACTTAGACTTAGAACAGGCTTTAAATCAAAAAGAACTTATTCTGAAAAAGATTAAAGAGACCTTTAAGAATGTTACGTTAATGACAAATATTTTAGAGGGTCTCAGAGAGTCTACTAATATTTTAGCACGACAAGTGATTGTTTTGGGCAAACCCCCTACTGAAGAGATAGGCACGGACAAGAATGAGTTACCAGAATGGAAGACCCATCTTGTGGTTACTTTTATTCTGCAGTGTGATTTAAACTGTTTGGTAGCGTCCGTGCATATCCCCAAGGGGTTAGTAAATAAAGAGTTCAACCCAGCTCCTGTAGCAACAGTCCCACAAACACAGACAGGGAAAGTTCTGGAAAACATTATGAATCTAATTGTAGAAAATAATACAATTAAAGAAGCTCAGAGAAAATTTAAAAATTTAGATAAGAATCTTAAGCTGTGGAGGAGCAGAAACTGGTTCCCTGCAGATGACCAACTGTTTTTTACAGCTACTGATTTTGACGAATTTCAATCAAAAATTCAAGATAATTTGACAGAGAGAAAAGAGAAAGCAAAGGAAAATGTTTTTAGTAAAATCAAATTGTCAACGAAAATAGATGATGAGGATGTCTATCTTCGGGAATTATTGGCACGATTCCAAAGCCACTTACTAACGCTGCCAACTATTGAGACTGCAGAGTTAGCTGGGGATAGGCAGGGCAGAGTCCCAGAAAATAACCTAGAGTGGGTCCCGATGCAGCCTCCTTTGTAACCACTCATCCCTTTCAGCTCCCCCGCAGGCGCAACGACACAGATTAATAACAATATGGGGCCCATGCAACCACCTTACACTGGTCCCCCTCCCATGGAATGTGAGAATCTGGAGCAATCGGCAGAAGGGATTTACAACGAGAGGAGATCAGATACAAAGGAATGGATTTTAAAAGTATTGCCAACAACTTCGATTGTCGGAAAAGAGTCACGGGAGTGCCTGAATTGCTTAATCAAAGACCTGACAGCTCCCCCTTAGCAGTAGCATACTTTAGAAAGGGGGTGATGGAAGGGGTCCTCGCCCCAGTACAGAGAGAACTAAGGGATAACATAGTATGGTTAGACTCAATGCCAGATAATCAATGGAACGAACAGCTTCACTATTGTCTCAACATGTACCGAATATCAGGAAAAGAGGAAAAGGTGGGGTGGGGGCAGCCTTTTTAAAACACCTATGCAAGTAAAAGAGGAATTCAGAATGGTTCTGGAACAGGTGAGAGCGAAGGTTATGGCCGAAGGGCTTGCACCTTCAGTTTTACAGATGTATAGTCCCCCTCAGCTCTATGCCCAGAGATCATCATGCTCGCTTCCTTCTGACATGATAGGCCATAATTACTATGAAATGACTGCATATGATCAATGGACACGACTGCCTGCAGGGGCGCAGAAGGAAGGTCAGGGAGGTTCATTGCCCGGGAGTTGTTGGAATTGTAATGATATCAGTCATTTTTTCTACAACTGCAACAGTAAGCGGGGAGTTAAGTGTGGGAATTGTAATGGAACTGAGCATAATGCCCGCAACTGCTACAGACTCCCGGCTGGCCCACCCTCCTACGGACATCCGGAATATAGAGACAGGTCAATCCCTGGCAACAGGGAAAGAGGAATAAGGGATTATGAAAGAAGACCCCAGGGGGCAGGAGAGGCTGAAAAGAGTGCTTGGATCTCGGTAAAGAATAGAAAAATGTAAGGAATACTAGATTTATTGTACTCCGAGTAGTACAGGTGGGGAAAGCAAGAAATCTCTCAAGTTCCATAACCCTAAGATGATGCATTTTTGAAAAAGCCTCCTGTGTTCAGGGTACACAGGGGCGTTTGCTAAGTTACCAGAGGGCTTTCTCTTCTCGGGGGGGGGGAGTATTGAGAACTGTGTGATTCTCGGGGAAGAGAGAGAAACATCCATATACACAGCCCACTGTAATAACGATTGGAAAAAAAATCACTCTACCCCAACTCCTTGCTCTGAAGTGTCCAGTGAACCTATTAGCGAGGGACGCACTTTTGAAACTTGGAGTGCGTATTCATTGCTTGACTGACGAGATGCGGTTTAAGCACTTTGTATAAACCTTCTTGTAAATACAGATATACATAATGTACATATTTAAAATATATTATGCAACCAACAAATGATGTAAATAGCAAGTAAAACTTATTACTATTTATATTGACAATTTTTTGTGAATTTAATTATGTTCCAGTATAAAAAGCGTTTTCCATCCGACTATTCCAATGTTCTTATAAATATAGAAGAGACAGTAGGTAATCGTGCTCAAAATATATCAGTAAAAAATGAGGTCTGCAGATGCTGGAGATCACAGCTGCAAATGTGTTGCTGGTCAAAGCACAGCAGGCCAGGCAGCATCTCAGGAATAGAGAATTCGATGTTTCGAGCATAAGCCCTTCATCAGGAAGGGCTTATGCTCGAAACGTCGAATTCTCTATTCCTGAGATGTTACCTGGCCTGCTGTGCTTTGACCAGCAACACACTTGCAGCTCAAAATTTATCACACCAGGTAACACGTAGGAAAACAAAATTGATATTTCAAAAAAAAATATATCTTGTTTAGAGTGCATCTTATTGTATAGGGTCCAAAAAGCTTGGGATGTCTGTATTGTGGGAATCAGGACAGTAATGGAACTAAATTAATATGGAATTTAGTAATCAGTTATGAAATACAAACTGATTTTAATAATTAATGTTCTAAATTAATAATTGTTGATTCAATTTCAAAATATAGTATTAAATCTGCAGATAAGGATTATAAGTGAAGCAATTTGTAGTCAAGATATTAGAGTATTTGTATTATGGGATTCGGCTATAGCTCAGACACTATTTTGTGTGAGTAAAGTTTTTAAAACATTACGAAAAAAAACCTTTGAACTTTGGTATAATTACTGAACCTATTATGTTCCCTTTTATGTACTCCCTGGGTCAGTTCATAGCAAGTACAACTTCCAAATAAATTGTTAATATGTTTTAATGTATATATTTTTTATGGTTTGGCAGTCATTGACTTTCAATTTTTTGTCTTTTCTCTCTGGTTTCCATTGCCACCGGGGTGTGAATTCTTGTGGTTTATAATGATTTTTTTTCCATAGACTGTGGCTCTCAGGTGTGTGTGTGTGTTTCTATTGTCTAGGGGACTCCCATGGAGTTTAATTCACAGTTGTATAAGCGACATTGGGATATGTTTTAAAATTAAAACAATATAGAGCCAAAATATGTAGTGCCCTGGATCCAGTATTATGTTGACAGTGACTTTCAGGGTCAAGTTGCAGACTGAGTTAATTTTTCTTTTAACCAAAATAACAAACTCAAGTTTCAGAACAAACAGAGATAGATAAGAAGAAAATGGAAGGTGAAAGAGACAAAGGAAAGAGGAACCAAGAGAGAAGGACGGATAGAAGGATTGCGAGAAATAAGGGTTAGGGGTAAGGAGATTCACAAAGGACTGTGGAAAGAGAGGGAGAGTGTGTGTACAGCTAGCAAAACAATTAACACCTTGTGATTCGGTTTGAGTGCACATTTGTTGATGATTGAATGAGTAAGTTTTAGTCACAGGAGCCTGAGTTCCAGGATTGTTTTAAATGTGATTTTTATGAAAACTTAACATGATTTTTTTTAAAAGGTTAACAACTTCTGTTGTTTTACAAATCATGACTCTCTAAATGTCTTTTTCTTTTATCTTTTTACATACAAAATATGTGACGGTCAGTTGAAGTTTCAGTTCAACAGTGGGTAGTTGTAAAAACAAAAATTTCCATGGTTATTATCTGTGATCTTGGATTCGACCATTATGCATTTGTTAGAAGTTTTTAACCGGAATTGACAAATTGTTGTAAGACATCTCTGATTATTTTAATACCTAAAGTATTTTAATTGAGTAATGATTGACCAGAAGTATTTAAGAAAACTAATTTTGGATCTAAAATGGGGAACTAAAACTGAGCGATCACAGTGGTCTTCAAAATTGGTAACTGTATGCATTTTACATTTTGAAAATCGAATACTGGATAAATGGACGTAAATATATAAATATGCTTACAAGTTAATTACAGACATTAAAGTAAGACAAGCATGAATTGGAAAATTGGTGTTTAAGGATATGGGAATCTAAGGACATTGCAATATTTCTAAGAAGAAAGGAAAATGGAAGAACGTAATGATTTGTCCCCTTTGGAAAGTACCGATAGGAGACGAGGAGATTAGGTGAGTGTGTGTACCACTCACTAGTGAGGAGGTCGGAACATATAAGAGGAAATAACGGTCTTGGTTGTGAATTTGATAGGATTTTCAGAACAGATTAATCTATGATTAAAACCCAGTATGTATATGTGGGCTGGTTTAATGTCTAATTTAAATATACTATTTACTAGGGGAAAAAGGAGACTTACATGGGGATACTGGAGCGCTCGTCTGTTGAAAGCATTGTGTTACGGAAAGTGAAACCTTCTGCTGTTCTTTCCTCCCTCCCTCTCCAGATAGTCTTCCACTTCAATGCGTTTTGTTATTTTTTGCATTTTCTCGCCACATTGCTAATAATTATCAGGCTCTTCACATAGAGTGACTGGAATGATGTATCTTTTGTTTGTGTTAACAAGACATTTGCACCATCCGGAGTTGTTCGCAGTTTATCAAAATAATCAAACAGCATTTTTTTTTCTCTCTCAATTTAATATTTAGTTTTGTGGGGGAAGTTCAGTAGGTCTCTATGTCTATCTTTTCTAAGACCTGCAGGCAAGCATTTTTACATGATCCATCGTGCTACTGCTTTAGCCTCTGTAGTCAATGATTTTGAGATGCCAATATTCTGCCATCGGTTTTGCTTAGATTCTGAGGTGAGCTTATTGCGTGTAATGGGTGTTGAACCTCTATCTATTCAAGCTTCGCACTCTACAGTGAATGACATCATTATGGTATCAATTTTGCTAAATGATTTATTTGCACAAAGTTGATTCGAAATTTAGTTCTAGAGGGAAATGGGATTTTCTGAAGAGGAATAAATTTTAAGTCTTAAGGATGCTTGGATGATACAGTAATATTATATTTTTGTATTACAAAGTCTGGATTTAAATTTCTGTTTGTTTTATAGTACTTTTCACAGCTATTCACTAACAGGAGGGATTCAGTCCTGGTCACACAGATTTTGTGCCAATTTCTAATACAACTGTGGTCAAACACCTAATTTTAATTCCACAATTCCAAACCTGGTTATGACGGTTCTAGGAAAGATGAGATAAGAAATCAGATAGATTTTTCCATATTGGTAATATAACACTGTGAACTAAAATGTTGCATTTATATTACTACAGACTTCAAGTCAAGCACTTTCTCTTCATTTTTTCAATTATGCAGATCTGATGGTGACTAAAACCTTTTAATACTTTGATTAGGTCTTCGTTATTAAGCATCTGGACACATAACTAGTAGGCTGTACAAAGACAGCTATGATTAACTTTAGTCTTTTCATTCACTAAATTCTAGTTGTGGTAGGAGTAAGGGAATTATACCCCTTGTTCACAATTAAGTACTGAATATAAATTTAGTACAAGATATCAAAAACTGGAAGAAGACCCTACCCCTGATGAAGGAGGAACTTATGGGTCAGTAATTAATTAGTAAATGGAAAATTGGTATGGGCTCACTAACAAAATTAGATTAAAAAGTTACTTGTTAAAATCAGATGGGGTATCAATATATTACATACATTTCCAAAAACGAGATTTCTGTATTTATCATTATATGATTGAGATTGCTTGCAGTTGATGTTTTGAATTATTACTCTGTCAATAGCAACAATTGAGTACTTGCTGCCCTACTTAAGAAAGAGCAATACATTTAGTAATTTCAAAACCAACAGATCAGTAAAATCTGTATCAATTAGTTGCCAGAATGTGTAAAATCACCAGAAGCAAAACAAAGCCTTTCAATTGAATCAGTTACATTTTTTACCTGGTACAAAGCAGACCAATACATCTAGCTTTGTTAATCCATCCTTACAGAATTCAATGCTGTATCAATCTCAATTTAGTCTGAAGACGTTTCTACAGTTTATGCCAACAAAACTCTGTCACTGTTCAGCAAGAAGCATGTTTCAAGGTTAGCACAACTAGTTAAATCTCCCTGTTGGAGATGGAATGACACGGTGTGCTTCTGTGCAGTGTTCCATCACTATTGGCAAAGCTCATACACTAGAAAAGCAAACAAGTCAGACAGAATTGGTGACTTTCTGGCTGCATGTCAGTAGCTTCTGTTGTTGGGGGGAGGCCCTTGGTTTACGCATCCCTGCTGTTATTTTTATTACCTGTGGTTATTGTTATGTGTGTGCCATGTATCAGGACACTGGTGACACGAATGATTGACCATGACCTGACGATAAAGGATGACTCAACACCTGCATACTGGTGCTCCGTAGCAGTGCTGAAGGAGCCTGCGATGGGGGCGGCTCAGGGAAGGATTACGGAATCAGAACCAGAGAGGATGGAGGAGACATGTCTAAGAGAAGCGCGGAACAACTAATGATTTTACTATATAACTGTATTTCTTTTTTTTAATCCTACTCATTCCAAAGCTCTAATTGTGAGGGCTGTATTCCAGAGACCCCCTAGTTGTGTTTTGTTTCTTCCTCTCCCGTTACAGATTGGAAACAGTTAAATTTGTGCTTTAATAATCAGGAATTTTGAAGTGCTATGTGTCTCGAGGCTTGAGAGACTATTGATCATGCAATAGATTCTTAAACATCGTCTGGTATCGAGAGCCACTGATCACTATGATAAACCAGGTACCACTTTCCTGTACGTTGAAATGGATGTGGATTACATTGGTCATTGAGGAAGGACTGGTTAGCCAATGACGGGTAAGATTCCTCGAGCTGAGGAACAACCTAAGACAGGCACAGTCGCGCATTGACCTTCAGAAGTGGTGGCCTGTGGACATGTGGTTTTGACGGACGCCTGGCCTTGGCATCTGTCTTGGGAATCTGGACTAGTCTCTGGCTTGCCGAGCAGCAGATATAAGGAAGTTCTGGACACAGCACATTATATTCACATTGTTTTTGATAAAAAAATATAAATGCCAGCTATGCGGCTGATTTTGAAGCCGATTTAAATCTATTACAAGAAAATTCGGCATTGTGCCAGTAATATGAAATGCTATTTTGGGATTTCATGATATAGTATAGTGTGACCGGTTAATTGGTGGGTGTACAATCTGGGGTTCTTTGGACAACTGACCTTCACTCAACAAGCATCCAAGCTCATTTGGTTTTTCTTCTCTCTCTCTGGTTCTCTACTATTTGTTATCATGCTCATTTATATTTTATGTTTTGTTAATTTTAATAAAGTTTTTGTAGTTCTTTTGTTAAAATAAGAATAATTTAGAATAAAATACTAATTGTTGATTTTTTTTTGTAATAAGATGCTGCTTAAGGACCCCTACACTCTTAACTGATGTCTCCTTAGAACCGGACGGCCAGGTCGAGATAATGTGTTTGGAAAAGCCAAAGGGACGTAAACACTGAGTCCGCCGACACACCTGGCCCTGGTTGCCGCGCGATATTGCGATTGTAACGGTTTGGGTTGTTATGGCCTCTAAAGAGGCCAAGGGGGGGAATGTTAGGTAGGATAGAGATGTAGTTACTTCTTAGGACATCGGGGGCACTGTGAACCTATAGTTTAAAATGATGACCAAAGTAATTTTTAATTCTGGGATTATTGCCATAACAAATAACAAAGCTGATGTTCAAATGAGAGAACATCTACAAGGTCAATTCTGTCTGATAAACTAAGCAATTAGATTAAGGTAAACTATGTGATAATAAGACTAGGAAAAATGTTTCGAACATATAGTAATCCTTTGTGTGCATGATACAGAATGTCTCAAATATATGGAAAGCCTTTGTGAAAATGTTTCCAGAATACATAGAACTTTTTGTTTACAAGTTACACCATTTTAAAGAAGGCCTTTGTTTGTGAAAGATCACGCTATGTGTAATTACGTGATTTGAGATTAGAAAATAGTATAACTAACAGGGCTTATCAATAGAATTCAGAACTTGTACATTTTCTCCAGCGAACCATTCGATCTTTCGTGCTTCGCTGGAACAGCTAAGTTTCTGCATCTAAATAAATGTACCTACTTTATATCAAATAATTGGGTAAGTGTGGTCTCTCCTTAAAAGAACACGTTAAGGACGTTTTCGTCCTAACACCAGTCACTCTTACATTTTGTTCATATCGTTTGTTGATGTCAATAGGTCATGTGATTGTCTGGGGTGTGTTTCCTTTACACCAAGAGGAGTGATTGATGGGGCTTCTCTATTCCAGAAACCTGGGGAGATTGATCATCGAGATGTTTGGAAGGCGGTCACAACGGATACTTGACGCATCAGACGCATCAGAGAGTTGAGGGCTGAATAGATTTGACAGTAAAGATTAGTTGAGACCAAGAACATATCAGCCATGATCTGCTGGAATGGAAAGACATGCTGAACAACCTTCTTATGTTTCCTATGTTCTTTTATTCTCTTATTGGGAAGTTATTTTCCTGGGTGGTCTGTTCTTGGATGTTGCAGGCGGAGAGAACATAGGATTCTGTGAGTCATCCCTGGGTGTGTTATGGGAGCTATTTTCAGTGAATCTGCACCTACAACATGACCAACACATAAAAAAAAACTGTTTCGCAGCGTCATCTGCATTTTCTGATCCCAAGAATACTTTCCAAGCCCAGGCCAAACAGCATGTGACCGTTTTCAGGTGCATTATGGTCTCTGGGTCTGTGCACCAGATTATTTGAGTAAATGGCCTCTAACTGCTCTTGTATAGCATGTTTCAGGGGCTGAACAGAACAAGGAGAAACTGGACTGAGGAGCAGGAGTGGATAATTAACCACTTTGAGCGATCTCCACCGGGCATGATGATTGTGAATAAACTGGTTGTGGTCTCAGCCTTAATTTCACATCCGTACTTCAATAACTTTTTTCTGTGCAACATCTAAGTGACACAACTTTGAATAAATGCAAAAAAAATCACACGCACTACAAGCTTCTGGGGTAGAGCATTCGCACTAAAACCACCCTTTATGAATTTCTTCACATCGCTGTTCACACTGAATTTGGAGGGATGTCAGAAAGCTAGTCCCTTTTTTCTAAAAGCTGTTCCTTTTCTGAAGGATACATTCCAATTGTTTTATTTTTTCATTAAGGTTGTGTAACAATCCAATTTGATAGAGAGCTGAAAGTGTATTAGGAAGCCTTTCTATTTATATATAAACAGATGAGACTTTGCGCCAAAGCTCACCTTTATGGAATGATCTGTGTAATGACAGTGGAGTGGTCAGACCTAATAGCTGAATGGTTGATTGAGTTAGTTCAAGTGTGGGTTGTGAGGAGACACGCTGCTAGACTCTCTCACCTTCTCCCATTTTAACTTTGCCCTGCATAATCTGGTTTCATGTTTCTGATCTGTGTTAAATGGGCTTGTTTGTTGAGACTGTTGTGTACATTCGGAACAGCATAATTAAATCGAGTTTGGATAGATTGAGTTCTGCGGATATTCCATATTCTGCTCTTTGTGTTTCATTCCGCAATTTTGTGAATACATGATTGTCTGTTTAAATACTTGGTAATCAACCTAACTAACTGCTCTGGGTTATTTTCAACTGTACACTTCACGACACAAATTACAATATTACAGTCTGGGCTGCCTGCTGTAGAATGTTTTGACTGGTCTGGCCTAGTCCACATGGTACTGGCTCTTTGTGCGATTTTCAACAGCAAGTGTTATGTTCTAGTCTGTTTATTTCGCGTTTTGGTTTGTTTGTGTCGTCCAAAATGGGATAGCAATTGCTCTTGCAGTCGCCAGTTTTGTTTTTTGGCGGTGGACAGCGTGAACTTGTAGTTTTGCAACAGATGATTATGGCGAAGCTGCAGGATTTAGAACATAATCTGGGGTTGGAGCTGCCTCATTCTGTGTGGAAAGGAGAAATAATTGCAACAGTAGCACTACCTTTAAAATGTTGGAAACACCATTAGGATCTCTTATGGTGGAGTAATTCAATTGCAAATGAAGAGACATGAGTAAGACGCGAAAGATAATGAAAGGCAGCAAAATTGAAACAATTTGTGTAATGATTACAAGCAGAAGAGAGGGCAAAATACCGCCGCAGAGGTGAGAGAAAAAGAGAGAAAGAGAGAGCGTTTGAACATTAGGAGTTGACACTCAAAAGCGGAAGTCGGCATAAAAAGGCGGAGATGACAGCTGAAGATAACGTTAACGAGGAAGCAGGGCATACTCATGTGGAAGAGTCGAGAGTTTGAACGGCAAGTTTAGAAGCTGACGTGGCTGATTATCATGGGTTCATCTAAAAAAAAATCATGGCTTGGCTTCCAGAATCAATTTCGTTGGACATAAGGGTTAGACGTTGGTGAACAAAGAAATCCTCATGTGAAAAGGGATAGATCGCAGAGACGATGGCAAGGAGAACTTACCACAGGATAAAAAGGAAACTCCTGACTGGTACAAAGAAGGTAAAAAGCTCCAGTGCTTTAATTGTAACAATGTGAGTCAAATAAAATCACAGTGTTGGTAGGCTTAGAGAAAGCCAGATGTTGTAAAATAAGATAACACTGTATGTTTTGTTTGCATGGTGACAGAAATTCTAATGGAAGGTAGAAAGTGGAATCATTTCGATTAGGGAGAAAATGCCAGATCTTTTCAAAAAACAAACAGACATAAAGCTTATTCACATAGGTCAGGAGCAGCAGGCGAAGAGGTTACAATATGAGGGGATACAAGATCATCTCAGTCTGCAACGCTGGAGGATAAGGAGATTTGTATTGCTGAAGACGTATTGTTGGAAAAGTTATTGTTAACAGGAATACATGGTGAGAATACAAGTGCTCAGTTACGTAAAGTGAGGCTGCAATGTCAAGAGAAGAATGTAGAATTTGTGGTATGGGTCCTTGACAAACTCTCAGCTCCAGGAATATTTTTTCTCCTCGCGAATGATATATTTGATTCACCAGTAGTTGTGCTGCCTGCTGGAATTGAAATGGCAGTGGAGATGCAAGCAACTGAAGAAATTCAAAACATTTAGTCAGGAGTATTCCCTCATTGTGTAGTAACACGATCGCAGAATCACAAGCTGAAGCAGGAGAAATCAAAAGGCACAGATAAGTAAGCTGAAACAGCTTTCTCAGAGACTTTGATTGATCAGGGAAGTGCGACCGAACAGGAGAAAATAACTAAAAATGCAAGTACCTTAAGCTCTGCTGAGTGTATTGAGTTACGGCAGGAAGATGAGATCTTAAAGCGTTTGTAACTAAAACATGTAGAGAAGGAGTATATTTGCTTCCCTGTGTCTGTTATTACTTTACAAGTCGTGTCTTAGTGAGGAAATGGAAACCGTCACATATTCAAACATATGAGGATTGGTCACAGGAACATTAAATTGGTTTGCCAGTCGGCATAGAACGGAGGTGCTGGGAGTAGCACATGAGCTACTACTTGGAGGTAATTGACAAGTGACGAAAACACAGACCATAATACAAGAACATTTTTACTGTCCTGGACTACGCAAGAATTTAGTTGAATTTTGCCTGACATGTCATACATGTCAGCTAATCCGATCTTACTTTGTAATAGGTGAACATTGAAAAGCAAGTTTTCGTGACGCTTCTCAAATAGAGAGGAAATTGAGTGAGGTGAATTACTTGATCGGGATTCCAGACAGAAAGAACTCTCATGAAGTGTGTCATAACTACTTGCTCAAAAATATTTTGACAGGGAAGGAATGAACCATGTTCAGAGTATTCTGTATTGGACATTAGTCAAATCAATTTGGAGAAGTTGTCAAAATTGAGATAAATTATTAAGTTACGTTCAGCAAGAAAATCGAAACGACCTGATAATGTTATGACTGTCACATGTGGAGATATGCAGAAATAAACTGGGGATTCGTAATCTAGTTGTGTATGGTGTAAATATAAGCGATTCTGTTGCGTACAAGCAACATCCTGAGAGCCTTAACGCTCTAAGTTTGGCATAGGTTCCGAGGGAGCTAGAATGCATGCTCCAAGATGGCATAATCGAAGTGAGTTACAGTGGCTGCAACTCACTCACAGTTCTGTTGCCAAAGCCAGATGATACCCAGCGATTACATGTGGACTGTTGAAAATTCAAAACATTTACAAAGACTGATGTATATCGACTTCTGTGGCTGGTCGACTGTGCCGAAAAATTGTGGCAACGAGCATGCATGTCTAAGTTGGACTTGATTAGAGGCTATTAGCAATTACCTCTGATGGAGAAAGCAAAGCAGATTCGGATTTCATTACACCTATTGAACTGTACAGTTCAAAGCCAGGCGATTTGATATGTCAAACGCACCAACCATACTGCAGAGACTGACTAATAAGGTCACTGACAACTGTGGTCCTTATTGTTGGCCTGGTAATTTTTAATCATTCATGGAAGCAACATTCACAACATTTATCAGTCTTGCTTGAGCAATTTTGGAGAGCAGGTTTGGTGCTAAATCTAGCTAAGGGTGAATTTGCAAAAGCCCAAGTCAGCTTGGCAAATCGGAAACAGTGGCCCCAAGAAATGCGAAAGAAAAAGTAGTTAGGGAATTTCTCACACCGTCGCCGAGGACAACAGTGCTAACGTTCCTGGGATTGAGTGGAATTTATCAAATATTGGTGCAGGATTTTAGCAGTGTTGCTAAACGAGTAAACGGACTGTTATGAAAGAAAGGCAAGGAGTTTCATTGAACAGGGAGCTGTTAAAAGGCATTTGGCAGCCCAAAACTGTGTTAACCACTGCACCGATATTAGTCACACCAAATACACAAATTCTTTCAAATTGGGTATCAATATCAATGATGTCTGTGTTGGTGCAGTGAGCCTGCAAGAGGAGGCTAAGGTGGAAAGAAACATCGCGTATTTTTCAAGGCAGTTGAATGTTCACCAACAGAAATATAATACAGTGGCGAAAGAGATTTTGAGCTTGGAGTTTATATTGAATCATTTCAGTGTTTAAATTACCAGCAAAGTCTCCCAGACAATTGTATACACTAGTCATAACCACTAATACTTGTGGAGAAATTTAGAAACAAATACGCCATACTGTTAAGATGGAGATTGTTATTGCAGCCATTAAATTTGACAATTGTATATTAGGCAAGCAGCGAACACGTGATTGCTGATGTATCACCAAGACTCCAATGAGATACAGAGGCGTATAGTGACGAGTGTGCCACGGTCTGAAATTGAATGTTTTTGTGCGTGTTTTCATGTGAGTCAATCATGTAGTGTACGATCTTGTTTTAGAGTAATAAACCATTGTTTTTGAGGGGATTTAAAAATCAGCCACCTTTGGATAGTGATGGTTCATTTTTTTAAGGGGAGACGTACCAGTAAGCTGGTCTTATTTTTTCTGAAGCTGTTCATTTTCTTACGGATACTGTATCTTGGATATTTTGTTCAGAGAAGCTGTTAAACACTCCCATCTCAGAATCGGCTGTGTACAGAGCAAAAAGTCCATTAAGAGGCCATTTTCTTTATACGTAAACACGATACTTTAGACCAAAGCTTATGTTTTAGAAATGACCTGGATAATGAAAGTGGAGTGGTCAGTCCAAAAAGCTGAACTCTTGGTTGAGTCAGTTGTACAGTGGGCTGTATGCAAACTGGCTGCGAGACTCTCTCTCCTTCTGTCCTTCTAACTTTGAAATATAAACCTTTGAATCATTTTTGCTCTGTATTTAAAGGGTTTGTTTACTGAGACTGCTGTGTATGTTCGGAACAGCAGAATTTGGCTAGTTTCGAGAAATTCTGAGTGCTGTGGGTATTCTATATTCTTTTCTTTGTGCTCCATTCTGCAATTTTGTAAATAACATTTTTTTGTCTGTTTTACAATCTGATAGTCAACCTAACTCGTTTACTCCAGTTGTTTTCACTGTGCACTCACCAAAACACATTGCAAATACACGGTCTGGGCTGTCAGCTTAAGAATGTTTTAGTTGGTCAGCTCCAATTGCTGACACTCACACTAAGCATTTTAGCACGAGTGATTATTCCAAGCAGGAGTGTATTTTCCCCAGATTCCAGTTAACTATAATTTTATTCGGGCCCCTATCGTCACACACTTTTAAATGGCGCCTCGATGTAAAGAGCAATTGCTCTCACTGCCCTTTTGGAATTTCACTCCTTTAAACTGAGCTTGCAATGGAGCCTGACGAAACACTAACCGAATGACACTGAGCAGGTTATTGCTGATTGATCACATTTTTATTGATGATAGCTTCCTTTATATATACATGGTAGATCGTACACCAATGGGTCAGTGACCAGCTGCAATGTACGTCCCTGCTTTTTGTTCACATAGCAGACTGTACAAATTATCACGTTGTGGGCAGATGTTAATGTTCTTGCTCAAATGGAACAGATTGTTTGGAGGTGTGGCAATTTCTGGAGGTAAGCCACAGTTTCTCGTGTCTCCAGCCATTTCTTGACATTGCGTGCGTAAAACGAGTTGTCTGAACACTGGGGTCTGTGATGCTGGTGCCTTCGAAAGTAACCGAAATGGATCACCTGCTCAGCCCTTCTGGCTGATGGTTGTTACAAACACAACAGCTTTAATTTCTCTTCTGACATGCTGCGCTCCCCCATAGTTGCGGATTTAATTGTTAGAGAGCAGTCTCCTCCTCTAATGGTCTCTTTCATTGTCCACTATCATGAACGACAACATGTGGCAGGACAACTGAGGCAGATTTGAACGATACATTGTGGGACCACTGAGCTCTGTCCTTCACTTCCTGCTTCTGCTGTTGAACATGCAAGTCAGCATCTTTTCGTAGCTGAAGGCAGTAAAGGCTTTTCCAGATTATTCTCAAATATTGAGGTCTGGCTGGTGCTGCTTCCGACATATCCTCTGCACTCTTCCCTGAACCAGGCTGGAGCACTGGCTTCATAATTAGTGCAGAGATGGAGGTATGCCGGGCCGTGAGGTTCGGGACTGTATGACTTGTATAGAGCATGATTCTGCTGCTGACCAATGGCCTATTACACGTCCGTTGCTCAATCTGTTTAAAGTCTGTCCCATTCAGCTCACAGGTTGCCACACAATATCGTAAAGGGTTACAAAATGTGAAAATGATCCTTCCTCCCCACAAGTTCTGTGCAGTGGCAACTCTTACTGTTATATTAAATTCAGAGGTGTATCTCTGAAGTCGGAGGATCGGTGACGATGTTGTCAACTATATGCTTCCCTTGCATTTATTCCCTCATAACGTGCCTCTGAGCAACCTAGCAGCCACATGATCCAGCATAAATGCTGAACGCTATGCTGATTATATACGAAGTAGCGACCTACCAACCCCCCCTCACCCCACTCCATCCTCCTCTGCCTGGTTTGTCCTGTCAGGTCGACAACACTTATAAAATAAAATGGTGCTGTTGAATGGGACATAGTTCTGTTCCCTGAATCCGGCTTTAAAGAGAATGTCTGCCTGTTGCTTGATTAGTGTGTGCGAAATATATGATAGGTTCCTTTTACATTTTGTGCAATGAAGATGCAATATCACTTTATTTCTTACTTGTTTAAAATGAACCGAAATTCATTGTTTTTCAGTTGAACACAATTGAAGTGAGCAATAATTAAATTAGCAGAGTGTGCATCTAACTTTTACACAATCCAGTGACTGTAGTCAACAGCTGATTCATGTTCAGATCAGTGAACACACCATCTTGCAGTCAGCAACGCTGTTGAAAATATATTTTTAAAAAAACTGAATTCAGACGCAGTGTTACTGGGCTTCACCACTACCGCCAAAACACTGGCCAGCTCCAAAATCTATCCAGAGTCCTTTCAAACTGGAGCTGGCCAGTTTTCGCACAATTCCTCACAACAGACCAAGTAAAGACATACCTGAACAACAGGCAAATGCATGGCCAATCGACTAGCACATTGCTTGGTGCTGGTCCAAATACAATTCAACATTTGTAAAAAAAAACACCTGACCACAAGCATGTTTTGCAAGTTTATCTATTCTCGTATGCCACCGAAACTCTGTAATTCTCTACCTTGGACACGATCCGAAATGAAATTGCTATAAAGATGATGGACTCCTGACGCACATAGCGTCTTGCACTGAATCCCTCATAAACAATGTTCAGTGTATGCCAGTTCCACAATATTAGTATATAAACAGAACTGATGACCAGCATGATCCCAGACCAAATTCCAAGTGTGTGACTCGAGATAGAATTTTTTGTGTAGGTATTTTCAGCATTGGCCAAACCATTAACAGCAAAGTCGCTTTATTGACGGTTCGACGTCGTTAGGTAATATTGACTTTTCAATTGTCCGATAAGCACAAACCCACCCATTTGTTCTGTTCACTTTTATGATAACTATATGATGAAAGCAGTGCACAAATCACAGTGAGGGGCTTTGCAATGATGCATCTCATTGCTAAACCAAGAGCAAATTATTATGAAGTGTAAGGACGCAATTACTTTCCCTTGTAATAACATTGTGAGCTAACATTTACACACTATAATTTTCATGGCAAATTTATCACTGTCTAAGGTTCTACCGCTAGGTATGGGTACATTATCAATTGCTTCTGTCCTTCTCATAGCGCAGGAATGTGATGTGTCAATGACAGTGTGTACCTGATGTTAGGTATGTAGGCCATGCTTTTGAAAGACTGACAATGTGTTTCAAACAGCAAATCCTTTGAGCTGTTCACAGCAACCACGGTACTGACTGTACCCAACCAGCGTGCGCTCACAAAACCAAAAACACAGTGCCCAAGTTTGGGCATTAATTGGACAATATTTTTCATTCTAATTTAGTCATGGGATGTGATTGCTCCAGCATTTAATGTCCTCCCATGTTGCCCTTGAGGAGGTGGTGGTAAGCTGCCACAATACACCACGACAACCCATGCGCTGTAGGTACGTTTACAATACCCTTAGGGAGGGAACTTGAAACAGTGACACTGAGGAACAGCAATATATGCCCCAACAGGATGCTGGCTGGCTTGGTACGATACCATTCTGGTGTTCCCATGTATCTGCTGCCCTTGTCCTTCTTGATGGTGTTTTTTCAGTGGTACTTTGTAAGAGGCTTCGGTAAATTTCTGCAGAGTACGATGTAGATGGCAGGCATTGTTGCTAGTGACTGTCAGTCGATGAGGAGTGAAGCTGCACTCATATTTATACATGGGGTATATCTCATCACACGCATTTTCAATGTGTGTTGAAATGATGGCGTATAGGTTTTCAGAAATCTTGAGGAAATGTATATTTACTGGATTCATAGCCTCTGACATACTCTTAAAGGCAATGAATTTCTTTTGGTTGGCAAGTGTGGTTCCAGAATAGCACAGAATGTCAGAAAACAACTGAGGTAAAGTCAAAACGTTTCAGCATTAGCCCCTCACTGGAATGGATAATGAATTTATTTGTTCCATCCAGTTCTAGTTAACAGTAATATCCAGTGTATTGGTCGTTTGGAATTCTGTTGTGGCGAAATCATTGAATGTGCTGTTAGAGGTGATAGTTGTCTGGCATGTGTGTAAGGATAAGGTGACTTGTTGCTTTTAAGCATGCGCCTGCATATTTTGGATATCTGAGTAATCACGTATGATGTTGAATGTTGTGTAACCATTGGAAAACACTCCCATTTATGATTTTACGGTGGAGAGGTAGTTATTCATTATGCAGCTGACGATCTTTTGATCGAGAACAGACATCACTCTGAGAACTCACTGATAATGACACTTTCTCTGAGCTAGGAAGCTTGTTTCAACTTCCACCTACTACACAGGTATGGAACAACATGTATGAACAGGTTAATATTAGACTGTCTTCCATAAAGAGTCGGGTCAGGACGTCGTCAGCTCAATCAGTTGGATGGCTAGTTTGTAATGCAGATTCATGCCAACAGTGTTGGTTCAATTCCTACACTGGCTTTTCTGTCCTGTACAGTATTGTTTCACGCAGCCACTCCTTTCAGTGTGGCACATTCACTGTCCAATTAAACTACTACCGATTGTCTCTGTCTAACAAGAGCGTAACCGCATCGTCTCTTCAGATTATGGTGCCTTACCTTTCCATTTCTGATCTACAGGCATACCCAGAAACACTTCCCCTCCGTAATCACTGCTGCGCTGTCGTGGAGCAGAGATAGCTGCTGTCAACCATCTTCCTTTGTACCAGGTACCCTGAGAAAAATTACTGAGTGTCTTCACCCTCTTCATGCCTCTCATGACCTCTACACTTCCAAAAGATACCCCTCTGACTCCTACTCTCTAAAGAAAAATGTTGTAGCTTGTCCAACCTCTTCCTACACTTGAGAGCTTTGAGTCCTGAGGAGATCCTTTCAAATTTCTATTGCACTATTTTCCTGTTTAATTATATCCTTCCAAAGGCAAGGTTATCAAAACTGAACACAATGGTCTGACTGCGGCCTCACCGACATCCTGTACAAATGCAACATAACTTCCCACCTTCTGTACTTAATGTCCTGACTGTTGAAGGACAGTGTGCCGGAAGACTCCTTCATTGGACTATGTACCTCTGTCTCCACTTTCAGAGAACCATGCACCTGAACGCGAAGGTATTTTTTTTTGCAGTGCACGCTTAAGACTCTGCTATTCACCATGGAAATTCTACCTTTACTTGATCTTGCAAAGTGCAAGCCCTCACACATATCTATATTAAACTACATTTACCATTTCTCAGCCAACTTCACCATCTGTCACGCTTTCTAATAAACTTTCTCACTGCCCACGATACTTTTAAGTTTGATCTACAAACTTCCTCATCATGCCTGAACGTTGTCATCGACTTCATGAGAGGAAAATAAAACAGTAATGTCCTCAGCACCATTCCCTGAGTAACCTCACTAGTCACAAGCACCCAGTCCAACAAGCATCCTTCCACTTTTCCCCTCTGCTTCCTACCATCAAACCAAGTGTATCCAATTTGACAGCTCCCTCTGAATTCAATGTAATCTATTCTTGCAGAGCAGCCTGCCATATGGAACCTTATCAAAGTTCTTACTGAAATTTATATAGACTATGTATCCCATCCGAGGAGCACACCATACTCTCTAAACCTGTAACATTTTCCAGTCCACCCCATCCTCCATATCCCTGTAATATTCTCCAGTCCATGCCCTAATTCCCATTCGTGTAATATTCACCAGACTGCACAACTTCTAGTAAATCTACCACATTCTCTACTCCATTGAATGTTTCCACACCCTGCTCAATTTGGCCACTGTAACGATTCACAGCCTTACAGCTATCCGAACCTCTGAAATCTCATCCAGGCACTCCAACTCTGTAACTTGCTCCAAACTATAAAACCCTTCCTCGCGCGATTCTCTGACATTCTCTGACAGCTGTTAACTGCCTTTAACCCGGTAAGAATGTCAACCCTCTTAAGACTTCTGTAACCCTACAATCTCAACTAACCCTCAAACAAACACTATCACTGAAACACTCCCAGCATTCACATCGAGGCTTTCGAGGTAACCCTTCTTTCCCAGACTAACCAAAATCTGATAATCGCTGTCGGAAGTATACTTAATGACCTAGCCTCGACAGCCCTATGCAGTTAAGCAATCCACAGCTTCAATACCCACTGAGAGACTAAATTCATCCTCATCTCCTTATTGAGTCAGTAAGATCTTGTTGAGATTTGATTGTCTCTGGTCACAGATTCTCAGACAAAGTAAAACAAAACGATGTGACAAAAATAATTATTCAGCCTTGTTGCTGTGGAGATTCTCTACATTAACATTACTAAACCACTTGACAATGCCAAGTTGGTCTGCAAAATCAAATCACAATCTATAGAATCCATGGTGATTGGTAAGTTGGATACAAAATCTTCTTTGTCACACTAGTCACAGGTATGTGGACGGCGACTTTTTGTTTAGAGGTCTCTGCCCAGAGATGTTGAGCAAGAGTCTGGGCTGCAATCTCTGTTTGTAATTTATATCAGTGATTAAGAGGAAAATGTCAGCGCTCTGATGAGTAATTTTACAGACGATATTTGGAAAGACATTTAGTTATTGGTATATCTGGGAGAATTGTGGATAATGAGGAAGGATGTAAAAGACTATAGCAGTATGTCGATCAGCTGGAACACTGGTTGGAGAAATGAAAAAAAAATTGCATTTCATCATGACAAGTATAAGGTGAAGCATTTTGGAAGTCAAATGGTCGAGTAAAATGCACTATAACCAACCGTCTGTTCTATACAGATGGATCTTGGTTGCATTTTCATAGCTTCCAGAAAATAACAACACAGCATGATGTGATGGTAAAGAAGGTGTACAGCACTTTTGCCTCCCTCGATCGCACCATTAATTGCAGACGTTTTAATGTCATGCTGTAACCTAATAAAGCTTCAATCGGCTCAGTTTGGAATGGAATGTGTAGTTCTCATCGCCAAACGATCGCAAAGATGCGGCGGCTTTGGAGAAGGTGCAAAAGAGGTTTACCAGAATGTTGTCTGGATGGCAATGTGACAAGGAGAATTCCAAGTTTTGACTTTATGCAGAAGTGTTGACTATAAGGAGAGTTTGGACACAGTTGGATTGTTTTTCTAGAGTGGTGGAAGCTCAAAGGCGAATTATTCCAGATATATAGCATTGGGAGAGGCGTGAATAGCCTGGATGGTCGGAATCTCTTTTCCAAAGTGGAAATATCAAACGCTAGGGCGCCTTAGTCTCAATTTAAAATGACAATTTTAAATGAGATGAACGAAACAAGTTATTTTTTTGCACAGAGGGTGGAAGCTGCCCAGGATCATGCAGAACAGGAAAAGTTAGCAAAATGTTTATGTGGGGTTCAGACAGACATATGAACAGGCAGAGATTAAAGAGATATGAGCCACGTGCAGGCAGATGCTATTCGTGTATAAAAGCATCATGGTCAACACAGCCATGGAGTGCCGAAGGACATTTGCTGTGCTGTACTGTTCTATTTTCTAACCTCCCAGTCTCTCCCATGGCAAATGCACTCAGAATCTTGGATATGTACTGAAATTCTCATTCATTCTTCTAAATTCCAGTGTGGTCAAGCTCAACTGACTCAAACCCTGATGATTAGAATATCTGTCAAGCCCAAGATCAACTGATCATTCTCTGCCCTGCCTGCAAAGCCAGAATTTCTTTCCCTAGGACACTAGTACTGCTCATATTATTCTATGCTTCATTGGATTCATTACTTGTATAATTTTAGCAACTTCTCCCTGTTTGCAATCCAGTCCCATTGTAATAAATTACAACATCTTGTTTACATTCTCTGTTACCTGCTGACCTGTAAGTTGTCAGTAACACAAGAATTCTCAAAACTCCTTGTGCAGTCTGTGTGAAACCAAACGATGCTAGACCCTGACAGTAAGTTGGGAAATGCTAAAGTGTAATAGATAGGATATGACAATAAATAATAATTGCACACTTAGAAACAATGGGATACACATGATTTTATGAAAGGGAAATAGTTTTAAACCTGTTTGGATTTTACATTTTGGAATGACCATTAATGACAGAATTGATAGCGGTGTGGGAGAGGGCTCTCGGTTTGGGGACATTTGAAGTTTCAGAAAAGTTTTGAACAGTTTCAATAAGGGATAAATCTTAGCTAGGGAGAGACTAAGGCCCCTTAAAGTTCAATGAGGCTGTCGATATGTATCCACTGTTGATGGCGGAGATCTGAAACAAATATTTTGCTGTAGAACCTCCTCTTGAGAATAATAGGAAGCTCAGGAATCACGGAGAAAAAATTGTGATATCTTGGAAAGTGTTCACGTTGTAGAATAAGATGTGCTGGAAATCTTGAAATGTAAAAAGATTTACGAAACCTGGGAACATGAGGAAATTGAGGGCCTCTCGCATATATATTTGTATCATCGACAGGCACGAAAGACCAATGAGACTGATGAATGTGGTGTATCAGTTGTTGGAGTAGATTCTGAGAGAATAGATTATCACGCATTTGAAAAGGCATGGAGTAATGCGCAATAGTAAGTATGGCTTTTTTGCGTGTAAAGTCATTTCTGACAAAACTGACTGGTTTTTGAGGAGGTAGAGAAGTTGTATATCAAGGTAAAGCAGTACATCTTGTCTACATGGACTTTAGGAAGGCCGTTGGCAAGTTTCTGCATTGCAGAAGAAAAGAACGTAACAACTCCGAGCAGAGGAAGGTCCTCTCGCCCTTCAGGCCTGCTCCACCATTCAATAAGGTCATGGCCTATCTATTCCTGGACACGGAACATACTATCAGCGCACACACCTTACCCTTTCATTATGTCAACCTTAGCTTTTAAACGTTTGCTGAAGTAATGTGAACTGCTTCACTGCAGTAGGAATTCCACGGATTAAAAGCGCTTTGGGTGTAAAGATTCCCTCTCAACTCATTCCGAATGCTGCTCCATCTAATCTTTTGGATATGCCCTCTTCTCCTAGCTTCACCTGCCAATAGAAATATCCTATCCACGTCTATCATCACTACTCCCTTCATAGTTTCATTTTTTTTTCCGTGATCTCCCCGATTGGTTTGAATTTCAATGAATAAAATCCGAAAATACTCTTTGTATCTCCTTACAAGCCAATCCTCTCAACTTCGAAATCGAACTTGTGAACGTCCTGTGCACCCCTCCTGCGTCAATACATCCTTCCTCAAGTAAAGAGATCAAAACAACACAGGCTTCGACAGCACCTTGCACAGTTGCAAAATAAAGCACTCTGCTCTTAAACTCAATCCCTTCAGCCAATGAAGGACAACATTTAATTTACCTTCCTAATAAGTTGTTTCACCTTCAGATCAACGTACTCTGACTCATGCACAAGTACACCCAGATCACTCTGCACAGCAGAGTGCTGCAACATTTTACCATTCAAGTAATAATCCTTTCGATGTTTACTCCTGTCAAACTCTGTGGGTGCTGGTGCTCGACTGATGAGGACAAAGTTAAAATTCACACAAAACCAGGTTATATTTCATTTTATCTCTCCACACTTGAGGCACAATGTCTCATTCGTGATGAGGACCTTTTGCTCCACTGTAACCTCCAACATCATCAGTACTCTCTTTCGCCATGTTGGAGTGTGTCACAGAGGGAATTGTCCCTGTGAATTACCAACAATAGATGGAAGGGAAAGATGTGTTTCATAGTGCTGTCCTGCTGGTGGAGTTGGAAGTGGTGTCAAATGATTCTGTGAATGGTGATTCTCGTGCAGTCGGAGGTGAGGGCAAGGGGATCTCTATCATTGTTGTGGGCTGGAGGGGAATGAGTGAGGGCTTAAGCGCAGAAGGTAGGACAGGAACAGTAGATGGCCCTGTCCATGAGGGCTGGGGGAATTTGTCGTTGACAGAAAAGGAAGTCATGTGGGAGGCTTCCTACTGAAATATGGAATCATCAAATGGAAATGACAGAGAGACAGGAAATGGAAGAATTTTGTCAGATAATAAGTATTGGTTTATATTCTTCACGTTTTTCCCCTTTAACAAATTCGCTAATCACATACTCCAGGTGTCCCTTATATACTTTGCTGATTTTCTCGTGTCGAAGAATCACATATTAATCTTGAACTACATCTCAGATGATTTATTGTTCAGCCGCATGCAAATGATTAAAATACTCAGACATAGAAATTACAGCTTTGTATCTTATGTGGGATGCGAAAATATATCCAGGTGAATGTCAGTGGGTGTAGAGGGGCAGACACTTAAGCAAACATGTCATAGCACTCAACAATAATTGAAAAGAACGGCTCAATAAGAAGATGAGCTTCCCATACTTCACAAAGGCTGTCAAGGATTCTCCTCGATCACAAATTGGTGAGAACTAGTGTAGGGCAGATTTGCGATGTTTATTGTCGTTGAAGATTAATATGTGTCCCTTGAACGCGAGAAATTCAGAAACATATATAAGGGACACTTGGAGAATGTGACTAGAGAATTCGTTAAAGGGAAAATGAAGTGATGAATTTAAACCGGTCCGCAACATTGTACGTAACACGGCGAAATTCTGTGTGTTTCAATGATATAAGCAAGACAGTAATGGGAGGCAAATGCTCAAACGGTCCCTCACACAGGAACTATGATTTTGATGAAACGGTTAAACTAAAGGTGGACAAGTTAGCAGTTTTTTTAAAAAAGTGCTTACAGACAAACTTAGCATTGCGCGAAATGTTCCATAACTGGCCAGGTGTCATGAGTATTCCAACGAAACTGAAGAATCTCTAATGTCGCAAATGCCTTCTACAAGAGAGTGAGACAGAAAGTAGGTAATTATGTGAGAACCTGTTTTTTTTTTAATTAAGGAATTCCAGGGCATTTCGACAAGCGTTAAGCAACATCATCATGGTTTTGAGAAAGGGAGATGATGTTTGAACTGTAGAATCATGCAACACCTTACCCGAAATCCTTCCCAAAGTTCATTGGGGTTTCAAGAGACTATCCACAAGTACCACAAAATAAAGTTCCCAACACAAGCCAGGAGCCCCCAATATGACAGATGATATATGAAAATGAATGAGGATTAATTAACACAAATACGTCTGAGAGTCCGGAGTAAAAGGTCCTTATCAGGATAAAATGATGTATTCCTGCATTACCAGAAATATCATTGAGATGGCATCAGTTATTTACATGTCATGATGGTGGGGGCTCTGTGCGATAAATATCTAAGTTTTCTGATGACTCAAATATATAGGGAAATTGTTGCTGCAGAAAAGATGTGAGGAAAATCAAAGTAGTCGTAGATAAGCTCAGCGACTGGGCAAATAATACACCGATGGAGTTTATTGTAAAACCTTAACATGAGGTCATGTACTTTGGCACAGAGAGACATATGTCAAGCTGTTATTTAATGTGGAGGAAATCAAAGAAAATTGCAGCACAAAGAGATTGGGGTGTTTCTGTGCATGAAATAGCAAACAGTGTTGCTGAGAAAATGGTGGACCTTGTTCATTGCGTGCCATCGGTGTTTCCTTGTCCAGGTTGACGTTGACAAATGTGAACAAGGCGGTTAATTCAAAGTAGACCATTTTTCATCCTTTTCTATCTTGTTATCTTTCATAGTTTTCAGGAAGTTTTGGGTGGGGTAGATGGAATTGCGAGTGTCTTCTACGAAGTGTTTTAGACGTTGGTGTAGCTCTTTGGCCAGCTTGCAAGTTGGTGTTCCATGTAGCGAGACTATGGGTCTCAGAAGTCTCCTGATTTGTGTATTTTGTGTAATCTGTAGATGCGTGGTGTGTTGGATCCGTCGGTTTCATTTTTTGGAAGTTTTTGAATAGGGCTGTGATTTAGTTCACTCGCCATGCAGTCGCGTTTATCGACACTTGTTAAGTTTTGAGATCGCAAGTAGTGTGTTCGCTTTGTCCATGTAGGATCTTTGATTTAAAATGACCGTCAAGCTTATTTTTTCTGCAGGTAGATTAGCAGTGAGTTTATCTTTAGTCTCATTTTTCTAGTGCGCTCCTTTCTTGTGTGTTGAGTGTGCTTTCTTTCTTTTCCTGCTTAATGCTGGAGCGACCGTCTCTCTGATGGTTTGCTTATTCTGTTATTTGGCTGTTTTTCAATGTAGTTTCTCAAGCTCTTAAGAAATCATTCTTTTCCGCATCTTAATCCTCTTACTAAGATGGCTTTTCAGAGTCTATCCAGGATTGGTGAGATAAGTTTATTCTGAAAATCCATGCATCTGTGTTGTCTGTGATGTTACTTTAGAACGTAGAACACAGAACAATACACCACAGTACAGGCCATTCGGCCCTCGATGTTTCGCCCCCCTGTTTTACTAATCTGAAGCCCATCCCACCTACACTATTCCATGTACATTCCATGCCTGTCCAATGACGACTTAAATGCACTTAAACTTGGCGAATCTACTGCCGTTGCAGGCAAAGCATTCCATACCCTTACTACTCTCTGAGTAAACAAACTATCTCTGACATCTGTCTTCTACCTAATTCCCCTCACTTTAAAGTTGTGTCCCCTCGTGTTTGCCTTTCCTATGCTTGGTAAAAGGCTCTCCCTGTCTATCCTATCTAACCCTGTGATTATCTTACAGATCACTATTAAATCACCTCTCAACCTTCTTCTCTCTAACGAGAACAGCCTCAAGGCCCTCAGACATTCCTCGTAAGACATTCCTTCCATACCATGCCAACATCCTGATAAATCTCCTCTGCACCCTTTCCAAAACTTCCAATCCTTCTTATAATGCGGTGATTGGAACAGCGCACAATACTCCAATTGTGGCCATACCAGAGCTTTGTACAGCTGCAGCATCACCTTCTGGTTCCGGAACTCAATCACGCAATTAAGAATGGACAAAACACTGTATGCCCTCTTAACAACCCTGTCAATCTGGGTGGCAACTTTCAGGGATCTGTGTACATGGACAGTGAGATCTCTCTGCTCATCTGCACTCCCAAGAATCTTACCATTAGCCCAGTGCTTTGCATTCCGATTACTCCGTCCAAAATGTATCACTTCACATTTATCCACATTAAAAACTATTTGCCACCTCTCAGCCCAGCTCTGCATCCTATCTAAGTCTCTCTGCAACCCACTACATTATTCGTCACTATCCACAACTCCACCAACCTTAGTGTCATCCGCAACTTTACTAACCCACTCTTCTAAGCCCTCAACCAGTTCATTTATAAAAGTGACGAACAGCAATGAACTCATCACCGACCCTTGCGGTATGCCGCTAGTAACTGGACACCAAGATGAACACGGGCCATCATCTTCAACCCTCTATTTGCTTTCATCAAGCCAATTACTGATCCAAACTGCTATGTCTCCCACAATCCCATTCCTCCACATTTTGTATAATAGCCGACTGTGGGGAAATTTATCGAACGTCTTGCTGAAATCCATATACACCACATCAACTGGTTTCCTCTCATCTATCTGTTTGGGGACTTTGTCCATAAAGTCAATAAGATTTGTTAGGTACGACCTATTCTTCACAAAACCGTGCTGACTGTCTCTGATCAGATTGTTATTTTCGAGATTGTTATAAATCCTATTTCTTGTCACCTTTTCCAACATTTTACCAACAACTGAAGTGAGACCCACTGATCTGTAATTACCAGGGTTGTCTCTACTACCGTTCTTGAACAATGTGACCAATTTCCTATCCTCCAGTCCTCAGGCACTATTCCTGTACACAATGATGATTTGAAGATCAATGCAAAGGTTCGGCAAACCCTTCCCTTGCTTCCCAGAGGATCCTCGGATAGATCACATCCGTCCCAGGGAACTTCTCTATTTTCACGTTCTGCAGTATTTCTAATACCTCTTCCCTGTGAACCTCAATCTCTTCTAGTCTAGATGCAAGTATTCTCTGTATCTTCCTCGCCAACATTTTCATTTTCTATAGTGTAAGTTTGTTTGTTTTTCTGCAGAACTAGTTTTCTGTTTTTTGTGTGTTTGTCGTTGTCTAAAGTCAATAGCATGTTCTATTTTGTCTCTCCATTCATGGCCCCATACATTAATGTGTGAAGATGTTTGGTGGAACACTTCACGGTTGTATTTATTGAGTCAGTTGTGGGTCTCATTAATCATTTCCTGAAGCATTCTGTGGCAATTGTACTCTGCCATTCACTTGGTACGTCGGGTGTGCAAGGAGATCTTTATTTTATCCGCTTACTAAGATGGATACTAAGATGCTACTAAAGCCATTTAGGTAGCAACTGTTTCGTTCAGCATTCGTACATGGAGTACAGCTGTTCATGGTCGGACCTCGCTTGGAGGGCAGTGATTTCTCTTTGACAAATTCCTTTGATGTAACAGCCCTGTTCACATCCATCAACATCAATGTGGACATTGAAACAGTGACTACACCAATAGATGAACTAATGATACATACACCAAACTTCACCAACTTCCTAAGCAAGGACAATGTCTTCAAGCTATATAAACCATCCCTTAACACCCACTTCACCTTCAAACAAAAAAGAAACTACAGACAAATCAACGGAATACCCATGCGATCGCCAATGTTAGGTATTCTACCAGACGAAGTAATGCAGAGACTCAAACAGACAGTTCTGCGGTCCAACCAACCGAAAATTTGGGTCCACTTCGTGGATGACTCCTTTGTCATCACTAAACGAAACAAATTAGAGAAACCTTCAAGACCATCAATATTACGCTAACCAGCGTAAAATTCACGAAGGAGGAGGAAAACAAAAATAATCTGACATTTCCAGATGTCGCAGTAGAGCGAACAGCTAATGTGGAACTTCAACCCAGCATCTACAGGAAAGCAACGCATGCGAAACAAATATCAAACTACTGAAGTAATCATCCCAACGTTCACAAACGAATCTGGACTACAACATCTTTTCAACGAGCCATCAAACACTGCAACAGAGAAGAACTGCAAAGAACAGAAGTAAATCAACTGTACAGTGTATTAAAAATAATGGGTACCCAATGCTAATGGATTGCTGTTTTCTCAGCAACAAGCCCAAAACATCAGACCAAACACATCGAGAGAGCCGAGCCACTTTCCTCTACATCTAAGATATCTCGGAAATTACTGCCAGTGTACTCAGACCCTTCGCATCATAAAAATCTTAAAACATACCAACACAATAACAGAGCAGCTAATGCACATGGAAGTCCCCATACAAGCAGAAAGCAAAATAGACATCACTTTAAAAATATGTTGCACGAAGTGTCCCAAACATTACATTGAAGAAATATGAAGGAAAATGGCCACCAGGACAGATAAACATCAACTAGTCACAAAAAATGCATGTGTCACTCTCACTGGTATACTTAGATACAGATGAGGAAGGACAATTCTTCGACTGTGACAACACATCGATCCTGGGGCAAGCCAGAGATATGCACGATAACTCCTCGAAGCATGGAATTCCATCTGGAACTCTATCAACATACAGGTTCACTTGGATTTCATTTAGCATCCCCTAGATAATGAACAAGCAATAACATCACCGTAATCAATGATGACACCACATCAAATTATATCACCAAACAAGGATTCCCAGACACATAATTAGAAAGCAATCTGTAGCAGCAGTGCTTCTTCCTGAGGATCGCTGAAAACGTTACGTAGTATGCTGATGAAACGCCTGAAAACGATCCTTCCAGCTCAGTGAGCAAACCTACATTCAGAGCAGGGAGATCTAGCCATTTGACGACAAAACTGGATCAAAGGTAGAAGACAGAGTGTGGTGATACAAGACTGCTTTTCAGACTGGAGGTCTGTAAACAGTGGTGTTCCACAACGTTCGATGTTCTGCAAAATAATTTCTTTGTTATTTATGTTAGTGATTTGCATGTGAACAACGGAGGCATATTAGTAAGTATGCTGATGACAACAAACTTGGAGGTGGAGTGGGCAGCGAAGAAGGTTACCTCAGAGGACAATGGGATATTGATCAGATGTGTCAATTGTGTGAAGACTGGAGTTTAATTTAGTTGAATGTGATGTACTTCATTTGGAGAAAAAAAATCAGACCAGAGTTTAAACAGTTAACAGTAAAGTCCCCTGGTGATTGTTGCTGATGAAGTTCAAAATCACACAACACCAGGTTATAGTCCAACAGGTTTAATTGGAAGCACACTAGCTTTCGGAGCGACGCTACTTCATCAGGTGATCGTGGAGGGCTCGATCGTATCACAGAATTTATAGCAAAAATTTGCAGAATTATGTAACTGAAATTATGCATTGAAAAGTTGATTGTCTGTCAAGCCTTTCATCTGTTAGAATACAGTGATAATTTCACTTCTTTCATGTGTAAATCACAAAACCCTTCTTTTTCAAGTTGCATTCTCGGGTTAGCTTCTAACAATGGTGATAGCTAGACAATATGTTGAAGGTGTTAGCACCTGTGTTCTCTGTCTATGACCTGATGTTCAGATTGGTTTTAATCTAATAATTGAGATAACACTATTTTTCATAAATTTCTGCAGTATTTTGTGATTTACACATGAATGAATGAAACTATCACCGTATTCTAACAGACGAAAGTCTTAACAGACAATCAGTTTTTCAATTTATAATTTCAGTTACATCACACTGCAAATTTTTGCTATAAATTCTGTGTTACGATCGAGCCCTCCACTATCACTTGATGAAAGAGCGTCGCTCCGAAAGCTAGTGTGCTTCCAATTAAACCTGTTGGACTATAACCTGGTGTTGTGTGATTTTTAACTCTATACACCCCAGTCCAAAACCGGCATCTCCAAATCGTTGCTGATGAAAGAGACGTTGAAGTGCTGGATCATAGTTTCTCGAAAGTGGAGGCGCAGAAAGATATGGTCGTGATGAAGGCATTTAGTATGCGCTCATTTATTTGTCAGACTGCTGAGTACAGGAGTTGGAAGTTCATATTGCGGCTGTGCAGGCCATTGGTTCGCCCACTTTTCGAACTGAGTGTAACTCCATTCTGCTTTCTATCAGATGGATGTTCCGAAACTTGAAATGATTCAGAAAAGACTTAAAAGGAATTTTCCTGCATTGGACTATTTAAGCTACAGGGTAAGGCTGAAGAGGGTATGGCTGTTTTAGCTGAAGCGTCGGATGCAGAGGAGTGACCTTACAGAGGCTTGTTAAGCATGAGCGGCATGGATAGAAGGAATTGAAAATATATTTTCCCAGTTTGGGATATTTTGGAACTAGAGGTCACAGGTTAAGGTTGGAAGGGTAAATATATGAACGGTAACCACACAACAACGTTTTCACGCACATTGTTGTTAGTGAATCGAATGAGCTGCCTAAGGGGGTGTTGGAGGATATTCAAATTACTGCATTTAAAAGGCGTCTGGATGGATGTTTAGGAAGAATTTAGTTGAATATGGGACAACTGCTGGCAAACAGGGCTAGATTTGATTCAGGTGTCTGTTCGGCATGGAAGAGTGGCACTGAAGGATCTGTTAAATTGTGGTACATCTGTGTGATTTTAAAAAGTCACTGCTGTCAGGAACACAGCTCACCACGCCATTTATTCCAGTTAAAAAGAATCAATACACTGCTGTGGAATGCATAGTTTTGCTCTCTGCATATTTTTACGGGTTGTATTGTGCAATAGACTATACTGGTCTGCACAGTTCTAAAAACTGAACAGTTATTCTTTCGGTTTCCAGCATTTAGTGCATTTTTTTGAAGTGAATGGAATATGTGATATAATTATCCATTTCACTGATCATGAAGCACATTTAAGCTCTGTTCTCATTCTTGTGATTGGATCCTGCAAATTCTCACTCGAGCATTCCCCTTCCTCTGCCAAACCCCATGATTCTAAAACTTGGTTTCCATTCAGAAATAGTACAATTCAAACGCAAATATCTATCCCTCTATATCTTCACTTTCCTTTTCGTGTTTGTCTCCTTGATCGATCAGGTTCTATCGTTACAAAGCTCAGGAACAAAGTAGAAAATGGGCACCTCACGCTCACGTTCAATTCTCAGCATGCCCCACGTGGTGCTTCACGTTGGCCAGGTTTCAGCATCTTTGACTCACGTCTTTGACACTTGGCCTGCTCCTGTCCACTGAATGCCTGTGTCTGTCCTTCCTTGTCTGTCCTTCCCAGCTAATAGAGTGGTCAATTAGATGGGGATGCCCCTTGAATATTGTTTAAAAAAACGGTCATCTGACTTGCAATAGAGTCCTATTTTACAGAACATTGGCACTAAGTAGCCACGGTATTAGATGCAGGCAGGCATCATTGAGACGAGAATAAATGTTGACACTCAGAGACTGGTGAAGCTGGCCAATTTTCGACGACATAAGGATGTGGAAGCCAAGGCACCCAATATAATTCAGAATTTCTCGACTCTGAAGGTATGGGGAGAGAACGCGAGAATGATGTTGAAAAATAAAATGACCCACGATAATGTTGAAATGTGGAGCAAAACAGATACACCGAAATTGCCACTGCAGTTAATAATACATATTTAATATTTATATTCACATTATGAAGTGTCCATGTTGTGTGGGAAAGTTGCACTGAAGCGATAACCGGCCAATAAGTAGAATAGGGGCACCCACTGGTGTAAAAAGCCGACTATATTCTTGATGTTTCTTTGCAGTCAGCGAGAAAGCTCTGTAATTGTTGTCAGAAGCTCTGAGATGTTAGCAAGCCATCTTCTGCAGGACTGGCTGTGTTTCCCGTTCCCCTTGCTAATTCCAAGGCTGCCCCAGATGTTATTTCTGGGATTATACTTGAAGAACTCTGAGAAGGTTGACACAATTGACTGTCTTATTTGGTCTTTTTAGAGAGCGTTGAAGAGTTTATCACATAACTGGATGTCTGGAGAAACTTCTAGGCCAGACCAGGAAATGACGGGAACTTTACTTCCTGCACATATAGTTGTAAGGCAAACCTGCGTTTACAAAAGACATTCGCTGCAATGTCACTATTACTGACAGCAGATTTTACATCTCATTAGTTTATCTAGTGTGCTTAACTTCCACCAACTGCCGCAGCATTAGCCATTTTGGAATTAGTAATCCAACGTTATTTCCACAACGGGTCCATCTCCACATCGGGACCTATCAGAAACAACACTGTGCAAGTTATTTCTGCATTTCTTGACAGCCGTGTCAAAAAGAAATCCAACATATTTGATGATCATTATGGTCCTGATGGGGATGGCTATTGGGAAGAACGTAGTTATCCTCTTCATGGGACTGGGCAAAGTTAAGTTATTTTCCGAATTGCTGGGTAGACGTCAGAGTTCGAGCTGGAATAAAACAGCTTCCACAGTGGCACCGTTTATGATGCAGCACAATTCTTCATTGCTTTTGGCAGGAATGGTGTCAAGACTTTATCATATCTTCTGTGCTCAGCAGCTTCTCCATGTTATGTGCAGCGGATTGCATTGATTAACGACTCGCACATTTGAGTCTCTAGTCATCATGATGACTTTGAGGTAGATCATAGACTCAACATGTCTGGCTGACGTTGACACAGATACGCCATCCTTGTCTTATGCATAGGAACGCACAGCTGTTCCTTTACTTGGGATGGGGATATTCGTGGAACGTTCTCCTCCAGTTAATTGTTTGATTCTCTATCACCATTTGTGATTGAATATGGCAGGACTGCAAAGCTTGGGTCTGATCTGTTATTGTGGGGATCATTTCTCCCTTTGTACCTCATTCTAGTACTGCTGTTTGGAATGCAAGGAGTCAGGTCCGGCCTTTTTTGGCTGGTAATCGTCTGTTTTGGGTACACATGGTTATCACCCTAGCATGTTCACCCACAAATGACACAGACTTGATTGTAATGAAGAATTAGTGGTGAAAGATGAGTTTCAAAGTCATAGACTCTTAACTTCGTGCAATATATAAACAGACCCTTCAACCTCAATCGTCCATGCTCACCAGTTTTCCTAAACGTAACTTGTCCGATTCAGCTTCATATGGCACTTACCGCTATGAAACGTTCCCATTTATTTTTTGACATCTCACTGTCTTTAAAATGTTGTAATTTTACTCGCCTCTACCACTTTGTCCCACAGCTCGTTACATGTACATACTACCCACTGTGAGAAACAGCTGTCACTTAGATCTCGTTTAAATCTCTTCACTGTCAAAGTAATCCTCTGTCATCTGCTTTTGGAGATCTTGCCCCTGGGGTAAAAACCTTTGTTGTTCTTCCTATCAATGCCTGGCATGATTTTATAAACCCATAAGATTACCCTATATCCTCCAATGCAAACGAGAAAAGTTCCGACGCTGCACACCGTATCATTGTGTCTCAAATCATGCAGTCTCTGTCACATCAATTTAAATATGTTTTACCATTTCTCATTTATAACGTTCTGTTTATAGCAGGGCGACAAGAATTGTACTAACCATTGTGCAGTCATAACGTGGCGTCGCAACTCCTATTATCAGTGATCTTACCGATGAGCAATGAGCACTATTTCAGGTAAATAGTGCTGTGAATAAGGCAATTGGTGTACTGGCTTTTATTGGTAGAGGAAATGAGCTCCGGAGTCCTGAGGTCATGTTGCAGTTGTATAAGACTCTGGTGCGGCAGCATCTGGAGTATTGTGTGCAGTTTTGGTCGCCATACTATAGAAAGGATATGGAGGCACTGGGATGGGTGCAGAGGAGGTTTACCAGGATGTTGCCTGGTATGGTAGGAAGATCGTATGAGGAAAGGCTGAAGCACTTGGGGCTGTTTTCATTGGAGAAAAGAAGGTTTAGGGATGACTTGATAGAGGTGTACAAGATGATTAGGGGTTTAGATAGGGTTGACCATGAGAACCTTTTTCCACGTAAGGAGTCAGCTATTACGAGGGGGCATAGATTTAAATTAAGAGGTGGTAGATATAGGACAGATGTTAGGGATAGATGCTTTACTCAGCGAGTCGTGAGTTCATGGAATGCCCTGCCAGTAACAGTGGTGGACTCTCCCTCTTTATGGGCATTTAAACGGGCATTGGATATGACAGATGGATTATTTTATTAAAGGTGGAGTCGTGAGGATGCTAACACTGTAAAAAGGTTATTTTCTCTTGGGTTTTTATAAAGAAAGGTTTTAAAGGCAGAGGTGTGGAACTGCTGTCTGAAAACAATTTGAGTAAATAACTGAGAAAGCCTTTAGGTTTCATTAAAACGGTGATAGGGCAGTGGCCAGCTCTCCCAGACCAGGGTTTCTCTTTTTTTTATTAGCTGCAGCATCCAGAAGCTGTTGGGCATTCCAGAGTGGTTGGAAGTTTCAATACATGAGCCTTGGCTGCATTTCTCTCTGAGATCTCTGTTGATGTTGTTTCCTCCTGGATTAGAAAACTGCCGTAGGGATCTATATTTGAGTTTACCTTTGTGTCAAGTGGTGTAAACCAAGAGGGAACAGTATCTATTGTTGGTGTAAGTGTTCCAACATATAAGCTATCCCAAAGTGTTCTTTTCTTTGATTATATTTTAACTAAAGCATTTTAATAGATTATGTTTTGCTTAATGTCGAATGGTTTGACCAGTCACAACCTATCTGGAACGCACACTTCCCATCTGTATTCAAAATAGAGAAAGGTGTGTATCTAAACAGCCTTCTTAAAACATTTTGGGGGGATATGGATTGGTCCAAACGTTTGTAGCCGAGGGGTTTGTGATTGACTCCTGCAATTGAAAATTTAGTGGAGGGACTGGGGATGGTTTGCCGGAGGATGTGCTGTGAGCTGCCTCAGACATTCAGGGAGACCTGAGTATTTGGTGACCCAACTCGGGATGGAGCATGGGGACTGTAGTTACAGTATCTGGGTCTGTAACATGAACACCAAATGGAGTAGAGGTTGCAGATAGGGGAAGCTTGAAACCACACAGTGAGTGTGTGTGGGGAAAGGGATCTGCTGTATCCACCTCAGGTTTTCCAGGAACAGCTTCCCAAACTTCACTTAACCCAGGAGCAGAGTGTGAGGGACACTGGTTGAACAAGGATTTGGTCACAGAGCGGTGTCACCTCCTTCACCACGAGCTGCAGCTTCACACCAGGGGGAGGATGGTGCTGCCAGATGCTGTTAGGGTCACAGTTTTATTCAGCTTCTATGATCCAGAACTTTTCAGGCAGGACTAGTGACATATCCATCATTTCCTAGTATCTCAACATCAATGTCACCATTCGGTGATGGAGGATATATATGGTGGATGAGGTATTACATTGTTTCTCCTATCTGCAGAGTACCCATGTCAATGCGGAGAGGTAGACGAACTGAAGGAGTTCTCTCTCTGTTAATGTTACAGTGTACCCATGCACAGTACATCATGTTGGTGAATACCCACTGTCCTGGCAGCAGTCACGGCCTCCTCATTCAGAAGCAGTCAGCCATTCCCATTGTCATCGGGTCTCCACGTAGAACGAAATGAATATATCTTGGATAAATTCTGTCCCCTTGATGCACGTTTCAAAACACCATCCCCACCACCAATCAACCACATCAAAGTATTCCATGTGTACGGAGAGCAATAGTGTCGCTAGCAGTGTCTGGGAGCAGACCATCAGGGATGGAGCAAAACCTCCCATGTCTGAACGGATCTGAGTGAACCCCCCAGTACACAGTATCATTAAGTCCTGTAATCCCTGTCCACTTCAGTAACATACTGCCTTCCATTATTCCTGTAAATGAAATGACAGGTTATATCATGTTAAATTCCACCTGCCAAACAATTGTCTATTGCCTTTACCTCTCTGAATCTATTTGTTGACTCTCCACCCTCTCTTGATAATTTAATCTCTTGCTTACCACAGCGACATCACCAAACTCAGCATCTGTATATCTGTTCCATCCTCCTGATCATTAATATTGATTGTAAATAGTTGAGAACCCAGCGCTGATCACTGTGTGACCCTACTGGTTACGTTCTGTCTAACTGATTGAGACTGATTTATCCTGAGTGCCTGCTTCCCGTATGATACCCAGTATTCCCCCATTCCTGTCCAACACAGTCGAAGAGTTGAATAAGAACAAGGAGCATCTGTGAGGAATCCAACCCCTCGATGAGGCTGATGTTAACGCGGCCTCTGTTCCACTTTTCTGCCATCTCTCCATCCTAAAAGCCTAGCCTCTTGTTGTAGATTGCGCCACATGAAAAAAAAATCCACCCCACATCTGCACATTTTTAGCAATTTACGGACCTCAAGGAAATCTCCTTTCATTCTTATAAACTCAAGAGTATAGGCCTAAACTGTTCAATTTCTCTTCATAAGACAAACACTTCAAGTATGGAATCAATCTAATGAAGCTCTTCTGAATCGTCTCCAATGGAAATACCTCATTCTGCAGGAAACCCAAACTGTACTCCAGTTGCAGCCTCACTATTGCCTTGCATAGCTACACCAACACTCCCTACCTTTCTACTCTATCCTTTTATAAATAAACACTGAAATTATGCTTGCATTTCTCATTACTTGCAGTATCTGCAGGCAGGTTTTCTGTGATATGCAAGCAGACACCCAGATCCCTCTGCACCTAAGCACTTTGAACTTTCTCTCCATTTAGATAATAATTTGTCTTTCTACTATACTGGCCAACTTGAAAAGCCCCATATTTATTCACTTTAATTTTCCTTGCCAAATGTTGGCCCATTCATCCAACCTATCCATATAGTTTTAAATCACTTGCATCCTCATTCCGAAGTAATTTCTCACCAATGTTAGTGTCATCTGAAAATGTGGCATCGCATTTTCTTTCCCATCAACCGAGTGCAGTACTACCATTGATCGCAAATGTTTGAGGCATGAGTCCTGAAATCAATGGCACCCCACAAACTGCATTTGCCAAAAGAAAATAACACATTTATTCCATCTGACTACATTTTGTTGGTTAACCAATCCTTCATCTAAGCTAATAAATTACTCCTAAACCCATGTTGTCTGATCTTACCACTTACACTTTGGAGAAGCAACATATCTGATGCCTTCAGGAAGACCAGATATGTTCCATCTCCAGGATTCCCACGATCCACCTTGTTTGTGACATCTTCAAATAACTCAAGCAAACAATTCAGACACGGTTTAGCCTTCGTAAAACCATGTTGACTCTGATGGATTGTGGTTTAACATGGCAAATGTCCTGAACAATGGACTCTAAGAATTTGCCTTAAATTACAATAGTTTAGTGTTACACTTTAGTCCCTAATGTATAACATTATTATAAGTTCTTCCCTTTCGAAAGCTTTAAGTTTTCTTTGAATCCCTACTTCATGGGCAAACGTTTTTAAGAGATCTGCTCCAATTGCTGAGTAGAGTCATGTGTGGCTGGATGGACTCATCAGCCTGCTGGTGTACAAACTCGATGGGCTGACATCTTTCTGGTGTTCCCATGTTGCCATCTCCAAGGCCAGAATGCCCTCCTCCTGTTGATGCTTTCGAAGATTGGGAGATTATGGAATCTTCCTGTTGCTGGGTAACATTTTGGGTCTTATCATACTTCTCCATAACAGATGGAAATACTGAACGGTCTCCTCATGTATCCCGGAGATGGGACCGAGGGATTGATTGTTCTTCTCTTGTTCTCATACAACAGACACGTGTCTAAATTACCTCTTCCTTTCTCATGAAATAAGTCTCAGATAGTTTTTATCCTTATCCAATTCCCTTGCAATAGACTCAGTGGGGCTGAATGACCTCCTGTTATCCAAGTGTAACAATCTCCAGTCACTGTGTGGCCTCTTCCAGTTCCTATGTTACAGACTTGAGGAGGCTGAATGGACTGATCCTGTTGCTGTTTAACTGGATACTGGTGCAGCATGGCCTACTGTTATAGGCTCGAGGAGCTGATTGGCCTCCTTCTGTAAATGTATGTCAGGCTCCAGGGTCTGAATAGCCTCGTCCTGTTTTGGTGTAACAGAGTCGAAGACCTGAATATCCTCCTGCTGTTCCTGTGTAACAGACTGGAGAACGGAACGGATTCCTCCATTATCTGTGTAATTCACTTCACTTGTTAACTCCTTCAGTCATCTATGTTAAAATAAGATCTTCTTTAATTTTTGTAAACTCCAATGGCTACTGGGTCAACCTGATCATCCTTTCGTTATAAGCCAGCACCTTCATTGCAGGAATCAGTTGAGGGAACCATCTCTGAGCTGCTTCCAATATAACAACACCCTTTCTTCGTAGAAGAGGCTAAATCTGTACACACTACTCCAGATGTGATCATCCTGTACAGCAGCAGCAACAAAGACATTCTGCGGCAGGAGTGAAATGACTGAAATCGAAACTAGTTGTGAACAATTGTACGCTCAGAGTCAATGTAATATACAGATATATATGTTTTGCAAACTACTAACAGAGGAAGACTAGGAGGCCTAAAATGAATCCACCGTTGTATATTGATGGATTATTTTGTTAAAGTTGGAGTCGTGAGGATACTAACACTGTAAAAAGGTTATTTTCTCTTGGGTTTTTTTAAAGAAAGGTTTTAAAGGCAGAGGTGTGGAACTGCTGTCTGAAAACAGTTTAAGTAAATAACTGAGAAAGCCTTTAGGTTTCATTAAAACGGTGGTAACAATGGAAGGGCAGTGGCCAGCTCTCCCAGACCAGGTTTTCTCATTTTGTTATTAGCTGCAGCATTCAGAAGCTGTTGGGCATCCCAGAAGGGTTGGAAGTTTCAATACATGATCCCCAGCTGCTTTTCTCTCTGAGATCTCTTGATGTTGTTTCCTCCTGGATTGGAAAACTGCTGTAAGGATTCAACTATATCTTTGTGTCAAGTGGTGTAAACTAAGAAGGAACGGTATCTATTGTTGGTGTAAGTGTTCCAACATATAAGCCATCCCAAAATAGTATTTTCCATGATTGTATTTTAACTAAAGCATTTTAATAGATTATATTTTGCTTAATGTCGAATGGTTTGATCAGTCACAACATATCTGGAATACACACTTCCCATCTGTTTTCAAAATAAGGAAAGGTTTGTATCTAAACGGCCTTCTTAAAACATTTTGGGGGGATATGGACTGGTCCACAACGTTTGTAGCCGATGGGTTCGTGATTGACTCCTGTAATTGAAAATTTAGTGGAGGGGCTGGCGATGGTTTGATGGAGGTTGTGCTGTGAGCTGCCTCAGACTTTCAGGGAGAGCTAAGGATTTGGTGACCCAACTCTGGATGAAGCATGGGGACTGTAGTTACAGCATCTGGGTCTGCAGCATGAATACCAAATGAAGCAGAGGCTGCAGAGAGGGAAAGCTTGAAACCATACAGTGAGTGTATGTGGGGAAAGGGATCTGCTGTATCCACCTCAGGTTTTCCAGGAACAGCTTTCCAAGCTCCATTTAACCCATGTGCAGAGTGTGAGGGACACTGATTGAACAAGGATCTGGTCACAGAGCGGTGTCACCTCCTTCAACACGACCTGCAGCTTCACACCAGGGGGAGGATGGTGCTGCCAGTGGCTGTTAGGGTCAGTGTTTCATTCAGCTTCTATGATCCAGAACTTTCCAGGCAGAGCTAGGAGACATAGCCATCATTTCCCAGTATCTCAACATCAATGTCACCATTTGGTGATGGAGGATATATATGCTGGATGAGGTATTACACTGTTTCTCCCATCAGCGGAGTACCCATGTCAATGGGGAGAGGTAGAGGAACTGAAGGAGTTCTCTCTCTGTTAATGTTACAGTGTACCCATGCACAGTACATCATGTTGGTGAATACCCACTGTCCTGGCAGCAGTCAAGGATTCCTTATTCAGAAGCAGTCAGCCATTCCCATCGTCATCGGGTCTCCATGTAGAAAGGAATGAAGTTATCTTGAATAAAGGCCGAACCCTTGATGCACGTTTCAAACCAACATCCCCACCATCAATCAACCACATCAATGTATTCCACGTGAACGGAGAGCAATGGCATCACTGGGACTGTCTGGGAGCAGACGATCAGGGATGGAGCAAAACCTTCCCTGTCTGAATGGATCTGAGTGAACGTCCCAGTACATTGTATTACTAAGTCCTGTAATCCCTGTACATTTCAGTAACATATTGCTTTCCATTATTCCTGTAAACGAAATGATAGGTTATATCATGCTAAATTATATAGCGAATGTTGTGCCCCTGTTCAAAAAAGGAAATAGGAATAACCCCGGGAATTTCAGTTAGTCTTACTTCTGTGGTAGGCAAAGTAATAGAAAGGGTACTGAGGGATAGGATTTATGAGCATCTGGAAAGACACTGGTTGATTAGGGACAGCCAGCAGGGATTTGTGAAGGGTAGGTCTTGCCTTACATGTCTTATTGAATTCTTTGAGGAGGTGACCAAGCATGTGGATGAGGGTAGAGCAGTGGACGTAGTGTACATGGATTTTAGTAAGGCATTTGATAAGGTCCCCCATGGTAGGCTTATGCGGAAAGTCAGGAGGCATGGAATAGAGGGAAATTTGGCCAATTGGATAGAAAACTGGCTAACCGGTCGAAGTCAGAGAGTGGTGGTAGATGGTAAATATTCAGCCTGGAGCCCAGTTACAAGTGGAGTTCCGCAGGGATCAGTTCTGGGTCCTCTGCTGTTTGTAATTTTTATTAATGACTTGGATGAGGGAGTCGAAGGGTAGCTCAGTAAATTTGCAGATGATACAAAGATTGGTTGAGTTGTGGACAGTGAGGAGGGCTGTTGTTGGCTGCAAAGGGACTTAGATATGATGCAGAGCTGGGCTGAGGATGTGCAGATGGAGTTCAACCTTGCCAAGTGTGAGGTTGTCCATTTTGGAAGAACAAATAAGAATGCGGAATACAGGGATAACGGTAGGGTTCTTAGTCAGGTGGAGGAACAGAGGGATCTTGGGTTCTATGTACATAGATCTTTGAAAGTTGCCACTCAGGTGGATAGAGCTTGTAAGAAGGCCTATGGTGTATTAGCGTTCATTAGCAGAGGGATTGAATTCAAGAGTCGTGAAGTGATGTTGCAGCTGTACAGGACTTTGGTTAGGCCACATTTGGAGTACTGTGTGCAGTTCTGGTCGCCTCACTTTAGGAAAGATGTGGAAACTTTGGAGAGGGTGCAGAGAAGGTTTACCAGAATGTTGCCTGGAATGGAGAATAGGTCGTACGAGGATAGGTTGAGAGTTCTCGGTCTTTTCTCGTTGGAACGGCGAAGGATGAGGGGTGGCTTGAAAGAGGTTTGTAAGATGATCAGAGGAATAGATAGAGTAGACAGTCAGAAACTTTTTCCCCGGGTACAAAAGAGTGTTACAAGGGAACATAAATTAAGGTGAAGGGTGGAAGGTATAGGGGAGATGTCAGGTGTGGGTTCTTTAGCCAGAGAGTTGTGGGGGCATGGAATGCGCTGCCCGTGGGAGTGGTAGAGTCAGAATCATTGGCGACCTTTAAGAGGCAATTGGATAGATACATGGATGGGTGCTTAATCTAGGATAGAGGTTCGGCACAACATCGTGTGCCGAAGGGCCTGTTCTGTGCTGTATTCTTCTATGTTCTATGTTCTATATTCTGAATTCCACCTGCCAAACCATTGTCTATTGCCTTTACATCTCTGAATCTATTTGCAGACTCTCCACCCGCGCTTGATAATTTAATCTCTTGCTTACCACAGCGACATCACCAAACTCAGCATCTGTATATCTGTTCCATTCTCCTGATCATTAATATAGATAGTTAATAGTTGAGGACCCAGAACTGGTCACTGTGTGACCTTACTGGTTACGTTCTGTCTAACTGATTGAGACTGAATTATCCTGAGTGCCTGCTTCCTGTATGATACCCAGTCCTTCCCCATTCCTGTGCAACACAGTCAAAAAGTTGAAGAAGAACAAGGAGTATCTGTGAGGAATCCAACCCTTCGATGAGGCTGATGTCAACGCGGCCTCTGTTCCACTTTCCTGCCATCTCTCCATCCTAAAACTCTAGTCTCTTGTTGTAGATTGCGCCACATGAAATAAAATCCACTCCACATCTACACTTTAAATTACTTTTAGCATTTTGCAGACCTCAGTGAGATCTCCTTTCATTCTTATAAACTAGAAAGTATAGGCCTAAACCACTCAATTTCCCTTCATAAGACAAACATTCAAATATGGAATCAATCAAAAGAAGCTCTTCTGAATTGCCTCCAATGGAAATACCTCATTCTGCAGGACACCCAAACTGTACCCCAGTTGCAGCCTCACTAATGCCTTGCATAGCTCCACCAACACTCCCTACCTTTCTACTCTATCCTTTTATAAATAAACACTGAAATTATGCTTGCATTTCTCATTTCTTGCAGTACCCGCAAGCAGGTTTTCTGTGATATGCAAGCAGACACCCAGCTCCCTCTGCACCTTAGCACTTTGAACTTTCTCTCCATTTAGATAATAATTTGTCTTTCTATTATACTGGCCAACTTGAATACCCCAAATTTATTCACTTTAATTTTCCTTTCCAGGTGTTGGCCCATTCACCCAACCTATCCATATAGATTTAAATCTCTTGCATCATCATTCCGAAGTAATTTCTCACCAATGTTAGTGTCATCTGAAAATGTGGCATCGCATTTTCTATCCCATCAACCGAGTGCAGTACTACCATTGATCGCAAATGTTTGAGGCATGAGTCCTGAAATCAATGGGTCCCCACAAATTGCATTTGCCAAAAGAAAATGACACATTTATTCCATCTGACTCCATTTTATTTGTTATCCAATCCTACATCCAAGATAATAAATTACTCCTAAACCCATGTTGTCTGATCTTACCACTTACTATTTGGAGAAGCGACATATACAATGCCTTCAGGAAGGCCAGATATGTTCCATCTCCAGGATTCCCACGATCCACCTTGTTTGTGACATCTTCAAATAGCTCAAGCAAACAATTCAGACACGGTTTAGCCTTCGTGAAACCATGTTGACTCTGACGAATTGCGGTTTAAGTTTACAAATGTCCTGAACAATGGACTCTAACAATTAGCCTTGAATTACAATAGTTTATTGTTACACTTTAGTACCTAATGTATAACATTATTTTAAGTTCTTCCCTTTCGAAAGCCTTTACGTTTTCTTTGAATTTCTATTTAAGGGGCAAACTTTTTAAAGAGATCTGCTCCAAATGCTGTGTAAAAGCCATGTGTGGCTGACTGGACACATCATCCTGTACAAACCCGATGTGCTGACACCTTTCTGGTGTTCCCATTTGTCATCTCCAAGGCCAGAATGAACTCCTCCTGTTGATGTTTTAGAGGACTGGGAGATTATGGAACGTTAATGTTGCCGTCTAACATTTTGAGGGGCGGATGGGTCTTCTCATACTTCTCCATAACAGATGGAAACACTGAACGTTCTCCTCATGTATCCTGGAGATGGGACCGCGGGAGTGATTGTTCTTCTCTTGTTCCCATACAACAGACACGTGTCTAAATTACCTCCTCCTTTCTCATGAAAGAAGTCTCAGATAGTTTTTATCCTTATCCAATTCCCTGGCAATAGGCTCGGTGGGTCTGTATGGCCTCCTGTTATCCCAGTGTAACAATCTCCAGTCACTGTGTGACCTCTTCCAGTTCCTATGTTACAGACTTGAGGAGGCTGAATGGACTGATCCTGTTGCTATTTAACAGGATTCTGGTACAGCATGGCCTACTGTTTCAGGCTCGACTGGCTGATTGGCCTCCTTCTGTAAATGTATATCAGGCTCCAGGGGCTGAATAGCCTTGTCCTGTTTTGGTGCAACAGGGTCGAAGGTCTGAATATCCTCCTGTTGTTCCTGTGTAACAGGCTGGAGAACGGAATGGATTGCTCCACTATCTGGGTAATTCACTTCACTTGTTATCTCCTTCTGTCATCTATGTTCAAATAAGTTCATCTTTAATTTTTGTAAACTCCAATGGCTACTCGGTCAACCTGATCATCCTTTCGTTATGATCTAGCACCTTCATTACAGGAATCAGCTGAGGGAACCATCTCTGAGCTGCTTCCAATATAACAACATCCTTTCGTCATTGAAGAGGCTAAATCTTTACACACTACTCCAGATGTGATCTCAATAAGAGCCTGTACAGCAGCAGCAACACTTTACCAGCCTGTTGTAAGGTTCCCACCCAGGATAGAGCAGTCTCAGCTCTCTGGGGGAATACAGAGCATTGTTAGAAGATCATTCTCTGCTCCATCAGCATAACGGGAGATCTGGAGAAATTAATGTTTGAGAAGATCATAAAGGATGCGACGAGATTATCTCTACCATCAATCTCCCCAGAGCACACGGCACTCAGATTCCACAGGATCTAGTAAGGTGGAGCGAAAAAACAGCAAGGAGGAACAAACATTGACGGGAGTTATATATCAAAGTGAAAGCTGCAATACAAATGCTGGACATATTATAAAACAGGAAATGAGTCATTCATATTTGTGGGTACTGCAGTAATAATGTACTGTGTAAATTGTATCTAAACTGAGTTAACCCAATTGAAGGCTAATGCTGGGGAAAATGGATTTCATGAGCTAGTGTGAGATGGTTTACATGAACATTATGTCAAGCACTGAGCTCGAGATCAGGTTATTTAGGAATTGGTGTTAAGTGATCAGATGAGCTAATTGAAAATTTTGCCGGAAAGGACATTTTGGGAACAGTGACCACAATGTATTGGTTTTCTTTTATGCTGTTTGAGTACACGACATTTGTTGTTGTATTTGAAGTAACCATTATAAATGTTACCAAGGGGGCTGAGAGATAAATGAGAAGGGGGTGCGGCATGGGGGAGGTAGCGATAGGTAGATGAAGTTGATAGGTGATGAAAGGAGACAGAACGCGATAGGTAGATGAAGATGATAGGTGATGAAAGGAGATAGAACGCCTCATCTGCTGTATCCATTAAACACAATGTTGTCTTCTCTACATTGGCGAGGCAGGAGGTCAACTTGTGGATCATTTCAGAGAACATCACTGGGACAGCCACATTGAACAAATCCACCGCCTTGTGGCTGAGCACTTTAACTCCGCTTACCACTCTGCCAAGGACATGAGTGTCCTGGGCTTGCTCCATTGCCAAATCCGAGCCACCAGAAGCCTGGAGGAAGAAAGCCTCATCTTCTGTCTTGGGACCCTCCAACCACAGGGGATCATAGTGGATTTCACCATTTCCCCACTTTCCCTAATCCCACCTTATCCCACTCCAACCATCCAAGTCAACACCTCTCTTTTGAATGTTCCTATGTGCCCATCTCCTTCCTATCAATATGGTCCACCCTCCTCTCCGACTATCACTTTCAAGCGCACCTTCATCTACCTACTAGATGAAAGAAGGCAGCTTAGAAAAATGCCAAGTGTTGCAGTAAGCCAGTGGACTCAGAGAAATATATGACCCAGCAAAGGATGATCAAGAAACTGAGAAGAAAATCAAAAAGAGAATAGGCATGCAAATGAAAGAAACACATAAAGACTGCTTAAAAGCATCTATCAGTGTATGAAAAAGAAAATAAAAAAAACAATGTCAAATGTGGAACAGTTGGTGCGCGTTCAGGATAATTTATTGCAGAGACCAGAGAAATCTCAGGGAAAAGAAACAGTTTCTTTGCATCTATCTTCATGGAAGAATGTCCAGAAATTCTCCCAGAAATGCCAAGTGACGATGGGACTTGTGTAAGTAAAGTCTAAGATCATTCTTATCAATGTTGAGGTCATCTTTGAAAAGAAAGCTGGATTGAGTATTTATAAATCTGACAGACCAGATGTACTTCATACAAGGATTTCAGAGGAAGCAGCAATAGACATATTAATTTCATCGCGGATTTTCACTTTATTTTCTGACACATTCCCAAAAGGCATTTAGCCAATCTGGATAAGGCAAAGGTTATAAATATTATGCAACAGTTTAAGAATGGATGAAGGTGGAGAGTGGTGAACTACGGACCAGCTATCTTGTCATCTGCAGTCAGGTATCTTTTGGACTCAATAACAAAAAACTTGCTACTAGATACTTAGAAGGTAATAACATAACTGGGGAATGTGGTAATGTATCGATGAAAGGAAAACCAGAAGTGGCAAACGTTTTTTTGGAATGGTTTGAAGATGATTCTTGTGGACATAGGCAATGAAGAACAATTGAATAATGTATAGTTCGGTATTCATGAGATCTTTAAAAACACTCAGAGTAAGCTCATAAGAAAATTTAAAGCGAGAGGTATTGGGAAGAACATATGCAAATGGGAAAGTAAAAATTTGGTTTATATTCATGTGAATGTAGTTGGAATATAGAGGATGTCGTGAACCAGTTGTATTGAGTGTTCATGAGACTAAACTTAGAGTATTTTGTATCGTTCGAAGTCCCAATCTAAGAAAGAATATACTGACTATAGCGGAACTACAAAAGGTATCATCCAGATTAATACCTAAAATGGCAAGATTGTCTGACACGGAAACTCAGCCTGTGGTATCGAGTGGCAAAACATGAGAGGTGGTTGCAGTGAAATTTAGAAACATAGCAGGGACTGTATAACAGAGGGACATGGAGGTTCAAGTGGGCGAGATCAGGAAGAATCCCACGATATTCTATACGGACAAGTAGAACAGAATAATCAGCAAACAGTGAGTGTCCATTAGAAACCGAAGGGGCAATCTGTGTGTCAAGCTGGAGAACATTGATGGATTGTTACGTGAGACCTTCACATCTATTTTATTTGGGAGAAGGAGGATGCAGGTACAGAATTCAAATAGATGGACTGGAAAACTCTTGAACAGGTTGATGTAAATACGAGAAAGGATGTGAGGCTTTGTTCTGTACATTTGGACTAATCTCCATGTCTGAATGAGATCTATCACAGTCGGCTGTTGGGGTCAAGGGAGGAAAGACCCTGAATGAATATTTTAATTAGAATCTGACCATAGGGGAGGTGCCAGAGAACTGGAGAACTGCTAATACGATTCCACTTCACAGTAAGGGTGGGAGAGATTGACCAGGGAACTATAGACGAGCGAGTATTAGGTCACTGTTAAGGAAACTACTGAACAACGTAGTGAAGGAGAAAATTGAACTCCAATCAGAGTGGCAAGGTTTGATCAGGGATAATCATCAGAAGGAAGCCACAAGCAAAGGGTTTTTTGAATTATTTTGAGGAGGTCGATTGTTTAGTTTTGTAGGAAGGCCTTTGAAAAAATTTCCATCTGGAAAACTGAAAACTAAAGTAAAATGTCACAATATGAAGCAAAACTTGACTAGTAACAACGAAAATTGTCTTAGTAGCAGGAGACAGAGGTTGGTGAGAGAAGGCTGTTTGTGTGACTGGAGACCAGTATCCCCTGGTGTACCCCAGGGATTAGTGCTATGTCCCTTATTGTTTGTGTTATTCATAAAAAATCTAAAGATGTGAATGTGGAGGGGGCTAGGTGGAGAGTGGGGGAGGTGTGCTAAGTAAGTGTATGGTTGACATAAAGATTGGCTGGGTGGTTAGCAGTGAGGAGGAAGGCCTTAATTTATAAGATGATGCTGAAGGAATGGTCAGATGGGCAGATCGATGGCAGATGGAATGTAACCCTGATAACTATGAAGTGATGAACTTTGGGAGAAGGAAGCAGGCAGGGGAGGACTCAATGAATGGCAGCACACTGGCAACCTGAGAGTGTGCTTCTCTACACGTCCGTCAATGTGACTGGACAGGTTAATGCTTAAAAATGTGTTGCTGGATTCCTGAAGAAGGGCTTATGCCTGAAACGTCGATTCTCCTGCTCCTTTGATGCTGCCTGACCTGCTGTGCTTTTCCAGCAACACGTTTTTTAAGCTCTGATCTCCAGCATCTGCAGTCCTCACTTTCTCCTGGACAGGTTAATGGACTAGTTAGGAAGTGGACCTTGAGTGCTGTATTTCCTAATCAGAGTGTAGATTATAAGAGCGACACAGGGCTTTGGTTCGGCCAAAATGGAATCCTGTATGTAGCTCCGGGAGCCACATTCCAGAACGGATGTGATTGTACTGGAGGGAGTGCAGAGGTGATTCACCAGGATGTTCCCTGGGGTAGTGCATATCAGGTATGGAGAGAGGCTGGATAAGCTCGGGTGGTTTACTTTGGAGCAGAGAAAGCTGAGGAGTCAGTGATTCAGAAGGATAAGATTATGAGCGACACGGACAGGGGGGATAGACAGCAGCTGTTCCTTTTAGTCAGAGGGTCAAGAACAAAGGAGCACACTTTTCAAGTGAAATGTTTGAGGTTCAGAGAGCATTTAAACTTTTTTTTCACCAAGAGTGTGTTGGGTTGTGGGATTACGTCCTGAGAGGGGAATTATCACGAGTAACCTCACGATCGTTAAAAAGTACTTGGACCAGCACTTGGAAGGATCATAACATTCCAAGCTATGGGCCTGCTGTAGGGAAGTGGGACTAAAATAGATCGTGCTGTATTTCTAATGGCACAGAGTCTATGCTCCTGTGAGTGTATGGTGTGGAAGGTCAATTATTGAGCAGTTTAAGGCTGGAATTGATGAGTTTCTGAAGAGTACATTCACAAGGGTTATTAGAGTGAACTGTAATAACTTGTTAAATCATGTCAATGTGAGAAATATGAGAAAGGAAGTGCAGTTTACTTACAAACTGAAACCAGAGAATGGAGAATGGGGAACAGGGAAATGGCAGAACTATGAAGCCATTACTTCAGTTCTGTCTTCACAGAACTTCCTATCAATGCTAGGAAAACCAAGTCTGGTGTGCGGAAAATGATAGAGTACATGGATTATAGAACATAGTAAGTAAGGAGAAATTATTGGGAGGGAAATTAATGGTCATACACAACTAACATATATTTATGAGATGGGAATTATGTTAGAAAAACAGACTGGGAGACAAATGAAAGAGAAGCAATGGATATAAAACATTTGGATTTTCAGAAAAGTTTTAGTAAAGCTCCAAGCCCAGTTTACAAAATCAAATCTGAGTGGATTGGGGCAAATATATGCACATGTGTCTATAAAGGATCAGCTGGCAGGAAACAGTGAATAGAAATAAACAGACTCATCAAGAAACAGCCTGACATTGTCTGTAAATTATTATTCTGTGAGTATGGCCATGTTGCAGACTCCCCATGACCTTCCCCGGATATCTCCTATCTCACCAACTGGACAGACACAGCAGAAGTGGCGGCACAGTGCGATACAGTTGGAAGGGAATTGCCCCGAGAATCCTCAAAAGTGACTCCGCATCCCACGAAGTCTCATGACGTACCATCAATCCGGAGGATCAAGCTTGGTTCAATGGAATGTGCAGGATGGCAGGAGCAGCACCGGACATACCTGACAATGAGGTGTCAGCCTGGTGAAGCCACCAAACAGGACTACTTGGGGGCCAAACAGCAGAAGCAGTAAGTGATAGACAGAGCTTAGTGATCCCACAAGTGACGGTTCAGATCTAAGCTCTGCAGTCCTTCCACTTCTAGTCAAGAATAGTGATGGACAATTAAACAATTCATTGGAGAAGGAAATTCCACAAGTATCACCATCCTTAATGATGGAATAGCCCAGCACTTCAGTGCAAAAGACAAGGCTGATGAATTATTCAGCCAAAAGGACATCTTCAGTCAAAGGTGCTGAGTGGATAATGTATCCCAGTCTCCTACAGTGATCCTCAGCAATTCAGTTGCCAGTCATCAGCCAATTTGATTCAGTCCACGCGATATCCAGAAACAGTTGGAGACACTGGATACTCCAAAGGAGAAACATGCTGACAACATTCTGGCGACAGTACTGAAAACTTGTGCTGCAGAACTTGTCACTGCCCTAACTAAGCTATTCCAGTATCATTACAACAACATTTCCCCGATTACATGGAAAATTGCCCAAGCATCCCCTATACATAAAAAGCAGAACAAATCCAATCTGACCAATTACCAACCCATCAGTCTCCTCCCGATCATCAGTAAAGTGGTGAAGGTGTCAATGCTTTCAAGCAGCGCATGCTCAGATATAATCTGGTCAATGAAGCCCAGTTTGGGCTCCACCAGGGTCACTCCGCTCCTGATCTCATTACCTTGGTTCAAACATGTACGAAAGTGCTGAACTCCAGAGGTGGGGTGAGAGTGACAGCCCTTTAAATCAAGGCGGCCTTCAACCCTGTGTGGTATCAAGCGGCCTTAGCAAAACTGGAGTCAATGAGTATCAGGGGCAAACTCCCCGATGGTTAGGATCATACCTGACACGAAGGAAGATGGTTATGGTTGATAATGGTCAATCAACCCAGCTCCAGGACAAGTCTGTAGGGGTCCCTCGGGCAGTGGCCTAAGCCCAAACATCTTCAGGGCTGCTTCATCAATGTCTTTCCCTCTATTATAAGGTCAGACGTAGCGATGGTCGCCAATAATTGCACCATGTTCAGCAACATTAGTGGCTCCTCAGATACTGAAGCAATCCACATCCAAATGTGACAAGATCTAGAGAGTATCCAGGCTGACAAGTGGCAAGTAATATTGGTGCCACACAAATGCCAGACCGTGACCATCACCACTAAAATACAATCTAACCACTGCCCTTGACATTCAATGGTGTTACCATCACTGAATCCACAGTGGGCTGCAGCGGTTCAACAAGGCAGCTCACCACCACCCTCTCAAGGGCACCTAGGGACAGGCAATAAATGCTGGCCCAGCCAGTCACACCCAGGTTCAGTAACTAAACATTATTTTTAAAAAAAAACACAGGAAGGTTGCTGAGATATCATAGAGATTGGTGTTCCGGGCCGATCTGTTCACAACACCCATTAAACATTTGAAGGAATCAAATACAATATATCCCAGCCTGCTGAGAGCACAAAAGGATGTTGGATTGTGAGTCGGTGAGGAGGTTGTAATAAAGCTTCAAGGTGACTAAGACAAGTGGAGTGAATGGGCAAATACGTGGCAGATGGAGAGCAATCTGGGTCGAGGTGACGGTGTGCCCTTTGTTGGGAACAATAGACTGGAGGCCTATCGTTTGAAACGGGATTGTTTAAAACATGTTATTCTACAAACGGACGTATGCTCCTTTTTGTTGTTTCCGTCTGCCCAGCCCGCCGCGGTCCCTGCAGCTCAGTGAGGTCTGATCCCAGAAGGCAATACTGGGAATGGCATTGGCACGCTGACCAGGGTACATAGACCCACCCAGTGGGAGCTGTAACATTGCGAAGGATTTGGATCTCCCTGTAGACAAGTCACTGAAAACAATATTGCAGGAGCAGAAAGCAGTTAGCAAGGTAAATGGGGTGTTGACCTTAATTTCAGGAGGATTTGAATCCAGGTGTAAAGGTGTCTTACTGCAGCTGTACAGGGCCTTAGTGAGACCATAGCTCGAACATTGTGCAGTATTGTGTGGAGGTTTGATCTCCGTACCTAACAAAGGACAAACCTGACATTGAGGGAGAACAGTGAAGGATGACCAGACTGATCTCTGGGATGACAGGCTTGTGGGCGACAGAGAGAGGGCACAGAGAGAGAGGGGGACAGAGAGGGGACAGGGGGAGAAGGGTGATAGAGAGATGGGGACAGAGAGAGGAGGAGAGAGAGGTGGGACAGAGAGATGAGGAACGGAGGGACAGCGGGATGGAAAGGGGGACCGAGAGAGGGGGCAAAGAGAGGGGGAGACAGAGTGCAGGGGACAGAGAGAGGGGTGGACGGGGGGAGAGGGATTGGGGAGAGAGAGATGTAAGACAGGGAGAGTGGACAGAGAGCGGGCGAACTGAGAGAGGGGTGGAGAGAGAGACGGTGAACAGAGAGAAGGGTACAGAGAGTGGCGGACAGAGGGATACAGAGCGGTGTGACAGAGAGAGAGGGGGACAGAGAAAGGTTGGTACAAAGCGAGGGGGACAGAGAGCGGGGGACAGAGTGAGGAGGGCAGAGTGGGGAGACACAGAGAGAGGGGGAACAGAGAAGGGGGCAGAGAGGGAGGGGGACAGAAAGAGAGGGTTACAGAGAGGCGTGACAGAGAGAGCAGTGGACAGAGAGAGAGGAACAGAGAGAGGGGACAGAGAGAGAGGTGGGACAGATAGAGGGGGTCAGGGAGGGGGGCAGACAGAAGGGTGGACAGAGAGGGGGAAATAAAGAGAGGGGGACAGAGAGACAGTGGACAGAGAGATTGGTACAGAGAGGGGGACAGAGAAGGGGGTCAAAGTGTAGGGGGGACAGTGTGGGGAGCAGATTGGGGGACAGTGAGAGAGGGGGTACAGAGAGGGTGCAGAGAGAGGAGCGGACCGGGGTGGTGGGGGGTGGGGGGAAGAGTCAGAGGGTGGAGACGAAACAGGGTGGACGGAGAGTAGATAGACAGAGACCGGGGGGCAGAGAGAGGGGCGAGAGGGGACGGGGGAGAAGAGTGACAGAGAGATGGGGACAGAGAGAGAGGGAGACAGAGAGAGGCGGAAGAGAGAGGTGGGACAGAGAGATGAGGAACAGTGGGACAGCGGGATGGAACGGGGGGACAGAGTGAGGGGGCAAAGAGAGGGGGAGACAGAGTGGAGGGGACAGAGAGAGGGGTGGATAGAAGGGAGAGTGGGTTAGGGGAGAGAGAGACATGTAAGACAGGGAGAGTGGACAGAGAGCGGGGGGAACTGAGAGTGGGATGCACAGAGAGACGGTGGACAGTGAGAGGGGTACAGAGAGTGTGGGGGGAACAGTGAGACAGGGGTGCACAGAGAGGGGGGACAGACAGAGGGGGACAGACAGAGGGGGCAGAGAAAGAGAAAGACAGAGAGGGGGAACAGAGAGAGGGGATCAGAGAGAGGGGGAGAGACAGAGGCGCCACTGAGAGAGGGACAGAGAGGTTTGGACAGAAAGGGGGCACACAGAGAATGGGGAACAGAGAGAGGGGGACAGAAAGATAGAGCACAGCGAAGGGGACTGATAGGGACGTCGGCAGAGAACGGAGGATATAGAGAGGGGGAACAGAGAGGGGGGGACAGAGAGAGGATGAGATAGAAGGCGTCAGAGAGTGGGCTGACAGAAATTGGGTGGACAGAGTGGATGGAAAGAGTTGGGGGACAGAGAGAAGGGGACAGAGCGAGGAACAGAGAGCGGGGACAGAGAGAGGGTGGACAGAGAGGGGGTGATGGAGAGGGGGGACAGAGAGAAAGAGCACAGTGAGGGAGGGGAAAAGAAGCGGGGGACAGAGAGAGACGGGGACAGAGAGAGGGGACAGAGAGAGAAGGGTGATGGAGGGAGGGGGATAGAGAGAGAGAAACAGAGAGAGGGGCGACAGAGAGAGAAGCGACAGAGAGAGGTGAACAGAGAGAGAAGGGCGACAGGGAGAGGGGACCAGAGAGAGGGGACCTGAGAGAGGGGAACAGAGGGGGGAAGACAGACGGTGCACAGACAGAGGGGGACAAAGAGAGTAGTGGACAGAGAATGGGGGAACATGGAATGGGGGAAAGAGAGAGGGGACAGAGAGAATGGTGGACAGAGATTGCGGGGGCAGGGAGTGGGGGACAGAGAGAGGAGGAGAGAGAGAAGGGAGAACAGAGAACGGTGGGACAGATAGAGGGGTCAGACAGAGGGGTGGACAGAGATAGCGGAGATAGATAGCGGGAACAGAGAGGGGCAAGAGAGAGAGGGATAGAGAGAGAGGGGGACATAGGGGCACAGAGAGGCATGACAGAGACAGAGGGACAGAGAGAGGGTGGTACAAATCGAGGGGGACAGAGAGGGTAGACAGAGAGCAGGGGGCAGAGTGAAGTGGAACAAAGAGTGTGGAGGACAGTGTGGAGGACAGAGTGGGGAGACAGATAGAGAGGGGAACAGAGAGGGGGCAGAGTGAGGGGGACAGTGAAAGGGTGCAGAGAGAGAGGGGACAGAGAGAGGGGGAGAGAGAGAGGGGTACAAAGAGAGGGGGACAAAGGGGGCACAGAGAGGCGTGACAGAGAGAGCTGTGGACAGAGAGAGGGGAACAGAGAGAGGGGGAAAGAGAGGGAGGTGACACAGATAGAGGGGTTCAGGGAGAGGAGAGACAGACAGAGGGATGGACAGAGAGGGAGAGATTGGGAGAGGGGGACAGAGAGACGGGGGACAGAGAAATTGGAACAGAGAGGTGGGCAGAGAGAGAGGGATACAGAGAGAGGGGGACAGAGAGGACACAGAGAGGCGTGACAGAGAGAGAGGGGGTACAAAGGGAGGGGGACTGTGAGGGGGACAGAGAGTAGGGACAGACACAGGTGGGAAATTGAAGGGTTCAGAAAGTGTGGGGACAGAGAGTGGGGGGTCAAAGTGTGGGGGGACAGTGTGGGGAACAGATTGGGGGGACAGAGAGAGGGGTACAGAGAGGGTGCAGAGAGAAGGTCGGACCGGGGGTTGACAGAGAGTGGTGAAGTGAGAGGGTGGGCAGAGATTGGGTGGACAGAGACGAGGGGAAATAGAGAGGGGGGAAAGAAATGGGGGTCAGAGAGAGGGGGATAGAGAGAGAGAGAGAGAGAGAGAAAGGGGGGACAGAGAGGTGGGGGGACAGAGAGGTGGGGGGACAGAGAGGTAGGGGGGTCAGAGAGAGTGAGGGGACAGAGAGAGAGGCGATACAGAGACAGGGGAGTGGACAAAGACCAGGGGACAGAGGGATGGGGACCAGAATGAGGGAGGACTGAGCTCGGGGAATAGAGAGGTGCGACAGAGAGAGGGGGTCAGAGAGAGGGGGACAGAGAGAGTGGGAGATAGAGGGGGTCAGAGAGAGGGGAAGATAGAGGGGGTCAGAGAGAGGGAGCCAGAGGCAGGCCGGACAGAGGGAGGACAGAGATAGGGGAAACCGAGAGAAAGGGGTCAGAGGGTGGACAGGGGGACTGAAAGGTTAGGGACAGAGAGGGGATCAGAGAGAGGGGGACAGAGGGGACAGGAAAGAGTGAGGGGAGACAGAGAGAGGGAGCTAGAGAAGGGGGCAAAGAGAGGAGGCAAGAGAGGGAGGACAGAGACAGGGGTACAGAGAGATGGGGACGGGGGACAGAGAGGGGGCACAGAGAGAGGGGGACAGAGAGGGGGACAGAGAGAGGGGGACAGAGGGGACAGGAAAGAGTGAGGGGAGACAGAGAGAGGGAGCTAGAGAAGGGGGCAAAGAGAGGAGGCAAGAGAGGGAGGACAGAGACAGAGGTACAGAGAGATGGGGACGGGGGACAGAGAGGGGGCACAGAGAGAGGAGGACAGAGAGGGGGCAAAGAGAGATTGGGGACAGAGAAAGTGGGGTCCAGAGAGGGGCGGGGGAGACAGGGAGACGTGGTGACATAGAAAGGGGGTACAGAGAGGGGGGGACAGGAAGAGAAGGGCGACTGACAGACGGGCGACAGAGAGAGATGCGACAGAGAGAGGGGACAGAGAAAGGGGGAACAGAGAGAGTGTGGTACAAAGGGTGGGGAGAGAGTGGGGGACAGAGCGCGGGTTAACAAAGGGAGGGGGAGAGAAGGGGTAGTTAGAAGGGATCAGAGGGGCGGCACGGTGGCACAGTGGTTAGCACTGCTGCCTCACAGCGCCAGAGACCCGGGTTCAATTCCTGACTCAGGTGACTGACTGTGTGGAGTTTGCACGTTCTCCCCGTGTCTGCGTGGGTTTCCTCCGGGTGCTCCGGTTTCCTCCCACAGTCCAAAGATGTGCGGGTCAGGTGAATTGGCCATGCTAAATTGCCCGTAATGTTAGGTAAGGGGTAAATGTCGGGGTATGGGTGGGTTTCGCTTCGGCGGGTCGGTGTGGACTTGTTGGGCCGAAGGGCCTGTTTCCACACTGTAAGTAAGTAATCTAATCAGAGCGTTGGGGACAGAGAGTGGGGGTTCAAAGAGTAAGGGCACAGTATGGGCGACAGAGTGGGGGGCAGAGAGACGGGCGGAGCAGAGGGAGTGACAGGGACAGAGAGGGGAAACAGAGAGAGGGGGATAGAAAGCGGGGACAGAAAGAGTGGTGAGAGAGAGAAAGGGGGAACAGAGAGAGTGAGTGGACATAGAGAGGGTTTCTGAGAGAGGGGGTAGGACAGAGACAGGGGAACAGAGAGAGAGGACAAAGAGAGGGGACAGAGAGAGTGAGGGGGACAGAGAGAGGAGAACAGAGAGAGGGGGGACAGAGAGACGGGGTGACAGAGAAAGGGTATACAGAGAGAGGGGGACAGGAAGAGAAGGGCGACTGACAGACGGGAGACAGAGAGAGATGCGACAGAGAGAGGGGACAGAGAGAGGGGGACAGAGAGAGAGGGAGAGAGAGGTGAGACAGAGAGATGAGGAACGGTGGACAGCAGGGTGGAAGGAGTGGGGTGAGAGAGAGGGTGCAAAGAGAAGGAGAGACAGAGAGTGGGGGACATATAGAGAGGGGGACTGAGACAAGGGGTAGACAGAGAGAGGGGGTCAGGGGGATGGGGAGAGTGAGAGGCACCACTGAGATGGGGACAGAGAGGGGGCACAGAGAGAGTGGAAAACAGAGAGAGGGGTACAGAAAGAGGGGGGACAGCGAGGGGTCTGAGAGGGAGGGGGTACAGAGACCGGAGGATATAGAGAGGGGGAACAGAGAGAGGGGGACAGAGAGGGGGGAGATAGAAGGGGACAGAGAGTGGGGGAACAGAGATTGGTGGACAGAGTAGAGGGAAAGAGTTGGGGGACAGAGAGAAGGGGACAGAGCGAGGGACAGAGAGAGTGTGGACAGAGAGGGGGTGACAGAGAGGGGGGACCGAGAGAAAGGGAACAGTGATGGAGGGGAACAGAAACGGGGGATGGAGAGACGGGGGACAGAGAGAGGGGTTATAGAGAGGGGTGTAGAGAGAGGGGCGACAGAGAGAGAAGCGACAGAGAGAGGGGGACAGAGGGGAGAAGACAGAGTGTGCACAGAGACAGGGGGAAAGAGAGATTGGTGGACAGAGTGGGGGGACAGGGAGTGGGGACAGTGAGAGAGGGGGACAAAGAGAGAGGAGGACAGAGAGAAGGGAGAACAGACAACGGTGGGACAGATAGAGGGGGCAGAGAGACAGTGGACAGACAGAGATAAAAAAAGGGGAACAGAGAGAGGGGGACAGAGAGGAGGAGCAGAGAGGGATACAGAGAGAGGGGGACAGAGGGACACAGAGAGGCATGACGGAGAGAGAGAGAGAGTGGGGAAGAGAGAGGGTGGTACAAAGCGAGGGGGACAGAAAGGGTAGACAGAGAGCGGGTGGCAGAGTGAGGTGGAACAAAGAGTGTGGGGGACAGAGTGGGGGAAAGAGAGAGAGGGGGAACAGAGAGGGGGCAGAGTGAGGGGGACAGTGAAAGGGTGCAGCGAGAGCGGGGACAGAGAGAGGTGGAAAGAGAGAGGAGACAGAGAGAGGGTGACAGAGGGGGCACAGAGAGGCGTGACAGAGAAGGAGGGGGACAATGAGAGAGAGTTACAGAGAGGCGTGACAGAGAGAACGGTGGACAGAGAGAGGGGAATAGAGAGGGGGGGAATGAGAGAGAGGTGGGACAGATAGAGGGGGTCAGGGAGAGGGAGGACAGACAGAGGGGTGGAGAGAAAGGGGGAGATAGGAAGATGGGGGACAGAGAGAGGTGGACAGAGAGATTGGAACAGAGAGGGGGGCAGAGAGAGACGGATACAGAGAGAGGGGACACAGAGGGCACAGAGAGGCGCGACAGAGAGAGAGGGGGAAAGAGAGGGGGCAGAGAGAGGGGTGGCAGAGAGAGAGGGACAGAGAGAGGGCGTACAAAGGGAGGGGGACATAGAGTGGGACAGAGAGCAGGGGACAGAGAGAGGTGGGAATTAGAAGGGGTCAGAAAGTGGGGGGAAAGAGACTGGGGTGTCAAAGAGTGGGGGGACAGTGTAGGGAACAGATGGAGGGACAGAGAGAGGGGTACAGAGAGGGTGCAGAGGGAGGGGCGGACTGGGGGGTGACAAAGAGAGAATGGTGAAGAGGGAGGGTGGACAGAGATTGGGTGGACAGAGACGGGGGAAAGAGAGGGGGGAAAGAAATGGGGGTCAGAGAGAGGGGGACAGAGAGAGAGAGGGGATAGAGAGGTAGGGTGGACAGAAAGAGTGAGGGGACAGAGAGAGAGGCGGTACAGAGACAGGGAAGTGGACAGAGAGCAGGCGACAGAGACAATAGACAATAGACAATAGGTGCAGGAGTTGGCCATTCTGCCCTTCGAGCCTGCACCGTCATTCAACATGATCATGACTGATCATTCCGAATCAGGATCCTCTTCCTGCCTTATCTCCATAACCTTTGATTCCACTATCCTTGAGAGCTCTATCCAACTCTTTCTTAAATCAAGCCAGAGACTGGGCCTCCACTGCCCTCTGGGGCAGAGCATTCCACACAGCCACCACTCTCTGGGTGAAGAAGTTTCTCCTCATGTCTGTCCTAAATGGTCTACCCCGTATTTTTAAGCTGTGTCCTCTCGTTCGGCACTCACCCATCAGCGGAATCATGTTTCCTGCCTCCAGAATGTCCAATCCTTTCATAACCTTATACGTCTCAATCAGATCCCCTCTCAGTCTTCTAAACTCAAGGATATACAAGCCCAGTCGTTTCAGTCTTTCAGTGCAAGGTAATCCCGCAATTCCAGGAATTGACCTCGTGAACCTACGCTGCAGTCCCTCAACAGTCAGAATGTCTTTCCTCCAATGTGGAGACCAGAACTGCACACAGTACTCCCGGTGTGGTCTCACCAGGGCCCTGTACAGCTGCAGAAGCACCTCTTTGCTTCTATACTCAATTCTTCTTGTTATGAAGGCCAGCATGATATTAACTTTCTTCACTACCTGCTGTACCTGCATGGTTGTCTTCATTGATTGGTGTACAAGAACACCCAGGTCTCTCTGTACTGCCCTTTTACCTAAATTAATTCCATTGAGGTAGTAATCTGCCTTCCTGTTCTTGCCACCAAATTGGATAACCATGCATTTATCCACATTAAACTGCATCTGCCATGCATCTGCCCACTCACCTAACTTGTCCAGGTCACCCTGTAATCTCCTAACATCCTCATCACATTTCACCTTGCCACCCAGCTTAGTATCATCAGCAAATTTGCTAATGTAATTTCTGATACTATCTTCTATATCATTAACAGAGGGAGAGGGAGAGAGAGTTGGGGACCAGAGTGTGGGAGGACCGAGAGCGGGGAACAGAGAGAGGGGGACAGAGAGAGTGGGAGATAGAGGGTGTCAGAGAGAGGGGTCAGAGAAAGGCTGGACAGGGGGGGACAGAGAGAGGGAAAACAGAGAGAAAGGGGTCAGAGTGTGGACAGGAAGACTGAGAAGTTAGGGACAGAGAGGGGGACAGGGGTGGAGAGAGGGGGCACAGAGAGGGGGGAAAGTGAGACGTGGACAGAGAGAGGGTACAGAGAGAGGGGGACAGAGGGGAAGGCAAAGAGTGAGGGGGACAGAGAGAGGGGGCAGAGAGATGGGAGACAGAGAGAGGGGGCCAGAGAGGGGGCAAAGAGAGGGGGCCAGAGAGTGGGGAGAGAGAGGGGGGGGAGAGAGAGGGGTACAGAGATGGGGGACGGGGGGACAGAGAGGGGGGCACAGAGACAGGGGGACAGAGAGGGGGCAAAGAGAGAGTGGGGACAGGAAAAGTCGGGTCCAGAGAGGGGGGCAGAGACATGGGGGATGGAGACAGGAGAACAGAGGGGGATCAGAGAGAGAGGAACAGAGAAAGGGGGAACAGAGAGAGTGTGATACAAAGAGTGTGGAGAGAGTGGGGGACAGAGCGTGGGTGACAAAGGGAGGGGGAGAGAGAGGGTGGAGTTAGACTGGATCAGAGCGTGGGGGGACAGATATTGGGATCAAAGAGTGGTGGCACAGCATGGGCGACAGAGTGGGGGGCAGAGAGGGGGGCGGAGCAGAGGGAGTGACGGAAGACAGAGAGGGGGACAGAGAGAGGGGGATAGAAAGCGGGGATAGAAAGTAGGGTGAGAGGGAGAGGGGGACAGAGAGAGTGAGGGGACAGAGTTAGTGGGGTGCTCAGGGAGAGGATTGGAAAGAGAGAGGGGGACAGAGAGAGGCGACAAAGAGAGGGGACAGAGAGAGGGAACAGAGATATGGGACAGAGAGAGGGGACAGAGAGAGTGAGGGGGACAGAGAGAGTGGGGAACAGAGAGAGGGGGAATAGAGACAGGGGACAGAGAGAGTGGGGAACAGAAAGAGGGGGTGCAGAGAGAGGGGGACAGGAAGAGAAGGGCGACAGACAGATGGGCGACAGAGAGAGGGGCAACAGAGAGAGGGGACAGAGAGAGAGGGGGACAGGGAGAGAAGCATGACAGAGAGATGGGGAGAGAGGGGGGGACAGAGAGGGGGGACATAGAGAGGGGGAGAGACAGGTGAGACAGAGAGAGGGGAACAGAGAGAGGGGGAATAGAGACAGGGGACAGAGAGAGGGGGACAGAAAGAGGGGGGACAGCAAGGGGGGCTGAGAGGAAGGGGACAGAGAGCGGAGGATATACAGAGGGGGAACAGAGAGAGGGGCACAGAGAGGGAGGAGATAGAAGGGGTCAGAGAGTAGGGTGACAGAGATTGGGTGGACAGAGTGGAGGGAAAGAGTTGGGGACAGAGAGAAGGGGACAGAGCAGCGGACAGAGAGGGGGGACCAGAGAGAAGATGGAAAAAGAGTGGGTGACGGAGAGGGGAACAGAGAGAGAAGGGGGACAGAGAGATTGGACAGAGAGAGAAGGGTGGTAGAGGGAGGGGGACAGAGAGATGTAAACAGAGAGAGGGGTGACAGAGAGAGAGGGGGGAATTGAGAGAGGAGTTATAGAGAGGGCTGCAGACAGAGGGGCGATAGAGAGAGGAGCGACACAGAGGGAGAAGTGCAACAGAGAGAGGGGACCAGAGAGAGGGGTACAGAAGGGGGAAAACAGCCGGTGCACAGAGAGAGGGTGACAGAAAGAGTAGTGGACAGAGAGTGAGGGAACATGGAGTGGGGGACAGAGAGAGGGGGACAGAGAGAGAGAAGGGAAAACAGAGAGAATGGTGAGACAGATAGAGGGGGGCAAACAGAGGGGTGGACAGAGCTAGGGGAGACAGAGAGGGGGAACAGGGAGAGGGGGACATAGAGTCGGTGGACAAAGAGGGGGAACAGAGAGGGGGCAGAGAGAGAGGGATGCAGATAGAGGGAGAAAGAGGTGCACAGAGGGGCGTGACAGAGAGAGAGGGGATAGAGAGAGGGTGGTACAAAGCGAGGGGGACAGAGAGGGTAGACAGAGAGCGGGGGACAGAGCGAGGTGGAACAAAGAGTGGGGGAACAGTGTGGGGGACAGAGTGGGGAGACAGCGCGAGAGGGAGAACGGGGGGCAGAGAGAGGGGGACAGTGAAAGGGAGCAGAGAGTGGGGGGCAGAGAAAGGGGGAATAGTGAAGAGAAAGAGGGAGAGTGGTCAGATAGAGGGGACAGAGAGAAGAGTGAACAGAGAGACGAGGAGAAGAGGGGGGCAGAGAGTGTGGGACAGAGAGCGTGGGACAGAGAGCGTGGGACAGGGAGAAGGGGACAGGGAGTGGGGGGCAGGGAGAGGGGGACAGAGAGAGGGGGACAGAAATGGGGGCTGAAAGAGAGGGTGACAAGAGCGGGTATAGAGAGAGGGGGACAGAGTGAGTAGGAGATACAAGGTGTCAGGGACTGGGGGAATAGAGTTTGGGTGGACAGAGTGGAGTGACAGAGTTGGGAGAGAGAGAGAGGGGAACAGAGGAGAGGAAAGAGAGAGGGTGGACAGAGATAGGGTGGTCAGAGAAGGGGTGACTGAGAGGGCGACAGAGAGAAAGAGGACAGTGAGGGAGGGGACAGAAGGGGGGACAGAGGGGGGGACAGAGACAGGTGGCAGAGAATGGGGGATAGAGAGAGGTGACAGAGAGAGTGGCGACAGAGAGGGGGAGAGAGAAGGGAGCAGATAGAGGTGGACAGAGAGTGGGGGATAGAGAGAAGGGGACATAGAGAGAGAGGGAACAGAGAGAGGGGGACAGAGAGAGGGGGAGAGACAGAGGGGCGACAGAGAGAGGGCCGACAGAGACGGGGGACAGAGAGAGAGAGAGGGAGCAGAGAAAGGGGTACAGAGAGGTGGAACATAGAGACGCGGGACAGAGAGCGGAGGGGGAGAGAGGTGGAACAGAGTGGGAGACAGAGAGCGGGGCACAGAGAGAGGTGGACAGAGAGAGAAAGTGACAAAAAGCGGGGACAGAGAGAGAGAGAGTGACAGAGAGAGAGGATGACAGTGAGAGGGCACAGAGAGAGGAGGGACAGAGAGGGGGGACAGAGGGGGGAGAGAGAAGGGGGCAGACAGAGGGGGACATAGAGAGAGGGGGCAGAGAGAGGGGTGAAAAACAGGGGTGACAGACAGAGTGGAACATAGAGTAAGGGGGGTACACGGAGAGTTCTTAGAGAGAGGGAGCCAGGGAGATTGGGGAGAGAGAGGGAGGGACAGAGGAGGGACACGGAGGGGGAACAGAGTGAGGGCAGTAGAGAGACGGGTGACAGAGAGAGGCGGGCAGAGAGAGGGGGAAAGAGAGAAGGGAACAGAGGGATGGGGACTGGGGGGGTGAGCAGATGCGGGACAGTGAGGGGGACAGAGAGAGGGCGGCAGAAAGGGGTGGTCAGAGAGAGAGCGGGGACAGATAAAGAGGGCTCAAAGAAAGGGGTGGACAGAGAGGGGCTCAGAGAGAGGGCAACTGAGAGAGGGGGGACGGGGGGCAACATTGAGAGGTGGTCAGAAAGAGAAGGGTGATAGAGAGAGGTGAACAGAGGGGGGCAGAGAGAGTGGGGGACAGAGAGAGAGGAGGCAGAGATTGGGGACAGAGAAAGGTTAACAGAGAGAGATGGGCTACAGAAAGAGGGGAACAGAGAGAGAAGGGGATAGAGAGAGGGAAACAGAGAGAGGGGGAGAGAGAGTGGTGGAGAGAGAGTGGGGGAGAGAGAGGGTGGACAGAGGGGGCGACAGAGATGAAGGCAGAGATGGGGCAGAGAGAGAGGATGGACAGAGAGAGACAGGGCACAGTGGTTTGAACAGAGAGGGGGCAGAGAGAGGGGTGGACAGAGAGAGGGGGAGACAGAGAGATGGGGATGGGGGAACAGAGAGGCGGTGTACAGAGAGTGGGGGGACAGAGAGTGAGGGTACAGAGGGGGACAGGGAGAATATGTGATCCGAGAGAGGGGGACGGAGAGAGGGGGAGAGAGATAGTGGGGCAGACAGATGGTGACAGAGAGGTGGTCAGAGAGGGGGGACAGAGAGGGGGATACAGAGAGGCAGGAAAGAAAGGGGAGACAGAGAGCGGGGCCAGAGAATGAGGACTGAGATGTGGACAGAGAGAGGGGGTGGCAGAGAGAGGGGGACAGAGATGGGGGACAGAGAGAGGTGGACAGAGAGAGGGGGACAGAGAGAGGGGACAGATAGAGGGGGTCAGAGGGAGGGGGGAGAGAGAGAGGCGCTACTGAGGGGGACAGAGAGGGGGGCACAGAGAGAGTGGGGGACAGAGATAGGGGGACAGAAAAAGGGGGCCAGCGAGGGGGCTGAGAGGGAGGGGGACAGAGAGCGGGGGATAGAGAGAGGGGAACAGAGAGTGGGAGATACAAGGTCTAAGAGAGTGGGGGGACAGAGTTTGGGAGACAGAAGAAGGGGACAGAGAGAGGGGACAGAGAGAGGGTGCACAGAGAGAGGGTGGACAGAGAGGTGGTCAGAGATAAAGAGGACAGTGAGGGAGGGGACAGAAAGGGGGGACAGAGAGAGAGGGGGGGAGAGAGAGGGAGACAGAGAGAGGGGACAGACAGAGGGACGACATAGAGAGGGGGACATAGAGTGAGAGGGACAGAGAGAGATAGGGACAGAGAGAGATAGGGACACAGAGAGAGAGGGTCAGAGAGAGAGGCGGACCGTGAGTGGGCACAGAGAGAGGAGGGACAGAGAGAGAGGGGTGTCAGAGAGTGGGAAGAGAGAAGGGGACAGAGAGAGGGGGACAGAGAGAGGGGGGAAAGACAGAGGGGCGACAGAGAGAGGGGAACAGAGTGAGGGGGTGACATGGAGATTTTTTAGAGAGAGAGGGGGCCAGGGAGATTGCGGAGAGAGAGGGAGGGACAGAGGAGGGACACGGAGGGGTACAGAGAGAGGGCAGCAGAGAGAAGGGTGAGAGAGAGAGGGGGCAGAGGGAGAAGGGCGACATCACGCGGGGAACAGAAGGAGAGGAAGACAGAGAGAGAGGGAGAGGGAGAGGGGGACCGAGGGATGGGAACTGGAGGGGGGGAGAGGCGGGACAGTGAGGGGGACAGAGAGAGGGCGGCAGAGAGGGGTGGTCAGAGAGAGCGAGGACAGATAAAGACGGCTCAGAGAGAAGGGTGGACAGAGAGGGGCGCAGAGAGAGGGCAACTGAGAGAGAGGACTGAGAGAGAGGGACGACAGAGAGAGGGGGACAGAGAGCGGGGAGTGAGAGAGAAAGGGGGGCAGGGAGATGGGCAGAGTGGGAGGACAGAGTGGGGGGGACAGAGTGGGGGGACAGAGCGAGGGGGCAGAAAGAGTGTGGGACAGAGAGAGAGGGGGACAGAGAGTGAGGGGTACAGATAAAAGTGAATCAGAGAGAGGGGTGGACAGAGGGGGGCAGAGAGAGAGGGGGTCAGAGAGAGAGGGGCAGAGAGAGAGGGGGCAGAGAGAGAGGGGGACAAAGAGAGAGGGTCAGAGAGAGGGTCAGAGAGGGTGGACAGCATGAGGGTTACGGAGAGAGGGGGTACAGAAAGAGGGGGTTAGAGAGAGTGTGGGGACAGAGAGGGGGACAGAGAGGGGTACAGAGCGAGATGAGGACAGAGAGAGGTAGACAGAGACTGGGGGAGAGAGACGGGTACAGAGAGATGGGGACAGGGTAAAGGGGAGAGAGAGAGGGGGGGGGAACAGGGACATGAGGACAGAGAGGGGCGATAGAGGTGACACTGAGGGGGACAGAGAGTGGTGGCAGAGAGGGGTGACAGAGAGAGGGGAGAGAGAAAGGAGCACAGAGAGGGGGCACAGAGAAGGCTATAGAGAGAGGGGGACAGAGAGAGGTGGACAGAGCGGGGACAGCGAGAGTTCAGGACAAAGAGAGGTGTGTACAGAGAGGGAGACAGAGAGGGAGGTCAGAGAGAGGGGGTAGACAGAGAGGGGGCAGCACGAAGGTGTGACGGGGGGACAGAGAGAGGGGGACAGACAAATGAGGACAGGGAGAGGAGACAGAGAGAGAGGGCAGAGAGAGTGGTACGTCGGGGGGGGACAGAGAGAGAGTGCAACATACGGGGTAGAAGGATAGAGAGGACTGAGATGGGGGACAAAGAGGTGGGACAGAGAGATGCAGGAAAGAGAGAAGCGGGAGTGAGAGGTGTGACAGAGAGTGGGGCATAGAGAGAGGGGATACAGAAAGGGGGGAACAGAGAGACAGGGACAGAGCGAGAGAGAGAGAGGTGGGAACAGAGAGAGGAGGACAGAAAGTGGGACAGAGAGCGGGAGACAGACAGAGGGGCGACAGATAGAGGGGCGACAGACAGAGGGGCGACAGAGAGACGGGGATAGAGAGAGGGGGACAGAGAGAATGGACAGAGAGAGGGGCACAGAGAGAGGGGCACAGAGAGAGTAGGGCGACAGCGAAAGGGGAACAGAGAGAGGGGGGAAAGAGAGAGGGAGAGGGAGAGGGGACAGAGAGAGGGCGGCAGAGAGGGGGTGGACAGAGAGGGGTTCAGAGAGGGGGAAAGAGAGAGGGGGGATTGAGAGAGGGAGGCAACAGAGAGTGGTGGACAGAGAGAGTGGGGGACGGAGAGAGGGGGGCAGAGAGAGAGGGATGACAGGGAGAGCGGGATAGAGGGGGGACAGAGAGAGGGGAGACAGAGAGAGGGTGGACAGAGAGACGGGGAGAGAGAGAGGGGGACGGGGGACAGAGTGGGGGAAGAAAGAGATGGGGACAGAGAAAGGCAGACAGAGAGAGGGGGATAGAGAGGGGAAGAGAGACTCGGGGACAGAGAGGAGTGTCAGAGAGACGGGGTGAGAGAGGCGGGACAGAGCGGGGAATAGAGATGGGGAACAGAGGGGGCACAGAGAGAGAGTGACAAAGGAGGCAACAGAGAAAGTGGGAACAGAAAGATAGGGTTCAGAGAGAGGGGTGGACAGAGAGAGGGGACAGAGAGCGGGGATAGAGAGAAGGGGGACAGAGAGAGAGGGGTCAGAGCGAGGGGGTGACAGTGGCAGGTGGGACTGAGAGAGGGGTCAGAGAGAGGGGGAACAGACAGAGGGGGACAGAGAGATGGTGGAGAGAGAGAGATGGGGGACAGAGAGAGATGGGCCAGGGAGAGGGGACGAGAGAGGCAGGTGGGACAGAGAAAGGGGGCAGAGAGAGGGCGAGATAGAGAGAGAGTAGGCGGGGACGGGGGACAACAAGAGGTGGGGCGGAGAGTGGTCGACAGAGAGGGGGGTATAGATAGCAGGGACAGAGAGAGAGTGGGACAGACAGCGGGCCAGAAAGTGAGGGGGACAGAGAGGGGTGCAAGGGGAGCGGGACGGACAAAGAGGGGGGACAGAGAGAGGGGAGACAGAGACAGGGAGCACAGAGAGAGGGGGGAGAGCAGGGACAGAGAGAGGGTACACAGAGAGGGGAACAGACAGGGGGAGCAGACAGAGGGAGACTGAGAGAGGGGGCAGAGAGAGGGTAACAGATATGGGGAAGAGAAAGTGGGGCAGACAGGGGGTTACAGAGAATGGGGGACAGAGAGGGCTACAGAGAGGTGGGACAGAGAGATGCAGGACAGAGAGGGGGAAGAGGTAGGCAGGACAGAGAGCGGGCGCAGAGAGAGGCGGTACAGACTGGCGGACAGTAAGAGCGGGACAAAGAGAGAATGGGGACAGAGAGAGGGGTGGACAGAGAGAGGGGTGACAGATAGGTGGAGAGAGAAGGGGGAAGAGAGAGGTGGATAGGGAGTGGGGGACAGAGAGAGGGGGACAGAGAGAGGGTGACAGAGAGAGGGGGACAGAGAGAGGGGGACAGAGAGAGGGGGACAGACAGAGAAGGGCGACAGTGAGAGGCGAACACAGAGAGAGTGGGGACAGGGAGATGGGGAGAGAGAGACAGGGGACAGGGAGATGGGGAAAGAGAGGGTAGGGCAGAGTAGGGACAGTGAGGGGGACCGAGCAAGAGGTGACAGAGGGGAGGACAGAGAGAGAAGGGCGACAGCGAGAGGGGAACAGAGAGAGTGAGAGAGAGGGGGACAGAGAGGGGGTGGACAGGGAGGGTTCAGAGAGAGGGGAACAGAGTGAGGGGGACTGAGAGAGGGGGCTACAGAAAGATGGGGATAGAGAGAGGGGGACATAGAGAGGGGAGTCCGAGAGAGAGAGATGGGGTAGAGAGAGGGGGACAGAGAGAGAGGGGTGACAGAGAGGAGGACAGAGAGAGAAGGACCTCAGCGAGAGTGGAACAGAGAAGGGGACAGAGAGAGGTGGTTGAGAGAGAAGATGCCAGAGAGATAGGGGACCAAGGTGGTCAGAGGGGCAACAATGAGGGGGACAGAGAGAGAGGGGGCACAGATAAAGGTGCGTCAGAGAGAGGGGTTGACAGTGAGGGGACAGAGAGTGAGAGGAGGACAGAAAGAGGTGTGGACAGATTGGGTGGGGAGAGGTGGAGTTGACAGAGAAAGGGGGACAAGAGAGCCTACACTCTCTAGAAAATGCCCTAGCTTGTCAAACCTCTCCGTATAACTCAGACCATTGGGTCTTGGCAACGTCCATGGGAATTTCTTCTGCACTCTTTCTAATTTCATAAAATGCTCCCTACAACGACGTGACAAAATCTGAACAGAATACTCCAAGTGCGGCCTTACCAAAGTCCTGTATAACTGCAACATAAATTCCCAATTTCCATTCTCAATGTCTTGCCTGATGAAGGTCAGTGTGTCAAATGCCTTCTTCAATGCCCTGTCTACATGTGACTCCACTCTCAGAGAACAGTGCACCTGAACACCAAGGTCTCTCTATCCACTACACCCCGTAAGACTCTCCCATTCACCGTGCAACTACTACCTTGAGTTGAGTTTCCAAAATGCAAGTCATCACGCATCTATATTAAATCCCATTTGCCATTTCTCGGCCCACTTCCCCATCGGATTAAGGTCCTGCTGCAATTTCTGATAAACATCCACACTGATCATGCTCCCACTTATTTTAGTGTCGTCTGCAAACTAACTAATCATGCCTTGTACATTCTCAACCAAATCATAGATAACAAACAATCATGGACCCTGCCTCCAGTCTGACAAGCATCCTTCCACTAAACCCTCCGCTTCCTACCATCAAGCTAACTGTGTATCCAATTGGCCAGTTCCCCCAGCATTCCACGTGATGTAACTCTCCAGACCAGCCTGCCATGTGGAACCTTATCAAAGGCCTTACTGATATCCATAGAGAATATGTTTACCGCTCGGCACTCATCAACCTTCCTGGTCACTTCATCAAAGGACTCGAAGAAATTTGGGAAGCATGATCTCCCATTCACAAGTCGATGCTGACCGCTCCGAATCAAACCCTGTGTAAGTAATGGGTGCAGTCAATGGTATTCTGTCCTTCGTTGCAAGATGATTCAATTACGTAAGTAATGCTATGTTCCTACTGTTGTAGGGCCTTGCTGAGAGCGTGGTCGGGACACTCTCTACGGATACAGACACGAGTAATGGCATCACGAGGATAGACTGAAGAGGCTGAGTGGTTAATCAATAGAGCTGTGAGAGATGACTAAATAGTGATGCTGAAACACGAGGAGTGGCAGCGATCATTTACTTTCAAAATAGACATTGACAGGGTGAGAAATTCCATACTTCACCCAGGATTGGTTGGTTTGATTTATTGCCACGTGTACCTCAGTACAGGGAGACACTTTATGTATGAGCAGTGGAGGCAGATCATAGTCAACATGGCCAGACAGATCATACTTTGGAAATAGACTAGGACAGAGTAAGGCATACAGGTTACACTGAACAGGACGTGCACTAGACAAGATCAACATGAACAAGATCGGCATTATTTGAACTTACAGAGTCCATTCATCAGTCTAATGTGACTGTCCTAATAGTTTATATACCTAAATTAACTCTCCCCACGTTATTGTGCAGTCGGCGTGTGAACCTGTACTGAACGTCAGCTTACTCACAATCCCCAACGGCAGCCACAATACCTTCCATCTGAAACAGGTAGCCATTCCCACCAGCTCCCACCCTGCATAGAGAACACCAGGCTGGCTTGTCGAAGATGGAAGGTGCCTTCTTGTGACTTCACAGAAGACATATGGCTTCCCGTCACCACTAGAAAACCGCGTTAAAGTCCCACGTGTGTATCATGACAGACGGAGCTATGAGGAACAACGTGAGCAGTCTGTCTGTGCAGCCTCTGCTCCACTTGTTCAACATGTTAGAGCATCAGTTAGGAGACAGCGAGGACTGTTGACGCTGAAGATCAGAGTAGACAGTGGTTTGCTGGTAAAGCACAGCAGGAGAATCGACGTTTCGAGCATAAGCCATTAATCAGGAATCAGCATCAATTTCCTCATTCTGCCCCTGTGTCAGTGCATTGAGGTGGGAATGGCCTCCTACTGTTCCTGTGTAAGTGACCCAAGAGACTGACTGGCTTCTTCCTCGTCCGATTGGACAGGGCCAAGGGCCTGATTGGGTTACCCCTGGTTCCTGTATGACAGCTCGATGTGCTGACTAGTGTGATGATGCTGTAGCTTTAAGAGGTTATTTTGTTCTGGTTTCTTTTACGAGAGATATTGAATGACCGTTACCAAGCTGGCGAGTTAGGACCACTTGAGTAACCAACTAGTGAGGCCTTAGGTTTATTTTAATGCAGGTTGAATGGGTGTGGTCAGCTCTCACAAATTAGGATTTCTGGGTTTTGGTTTCTCAGTAACATCAGAAATTATTGGGGTATCCACCGAGTTGAAAATTTTAGTGAATGATTCCTGGCAGCTACTCTCTATGAGTTTTCTCCTGGTGCTGTTTTTAAATCCTGAATTGGAGAAATATTTGTGTCATTCAGTGTCTGAATATTCCTTTTTGCCAAGGGCTGTGTTCATGTGATTTTCCAGTATTGGAACAGGTCATCAGTATTAGGTCCTAGATCTATTATTCTGTTATCTCGTCCAATATAATTACAATATTCTAAATTCCTCTTTCTTTGGGTTTATTTAATCTATCGTGTTTAAGTAAATGGTGTTATGCTTCACACCGTGTTGTTTGACCAGTCACATTGCATCTGGAACAGACACTTTACAATTTCTTTAAAAGAAGAAAACATTAGAGTCTAGGCTACCGCCTTCAAATATTGTCGAGGGGCTCTGGTGCGGCCCATCACACTAGAATTCTTCTCTTCCTCACTAATATGCTGGAGGCACTGAATGGGCTGTCCCTGTTCTTCTCCAATAGTGTCAATGGGCTGAACGACTTCCTCATACTCCTGTGAAACCAGTGCGAGGTGCGGAATGAACTCTTATTTTACTGTGGCAATGTGCAGTGTCAGACAGTCCTTTTTATGAATGTTACTGACTCTTTAAAAGCACAAGCCTCAATGGAGTCCATGTCTTGCTGCACATGGACACAGTAAAATAAGAGTTCAATCCTCAGTGACCATCCCCACTTCAGATCTTATGGTGTGGAGGGTGGGGGAGGGGGACCTTGATGAAGCAGCTGAAGATGTTTGTGAAGGGGAAGCTACCCTGAGGATCTCCCACAGAGGTGACCCAGGACTGAGACGATGAACATCTTCATTTGTGCCATGTTTGATACCAAACACTGGAGAGCTTTCTCTGATTCCCATTAAGTTCAGATTGTTAAGCTCCTTGATGTCAGCAGAAGGCAACAGAAGCCTTGATATCAGGGCCAGTCATTTTTACCTGACCCCTTGTGTCAACCCCTTTTGTTCATATCAATAGGCCATGGTATGGGAGCAGCAAGGGTTTTCTTCAAACAGGTGGTATTGAATGTCAGGATTTCTCTTCTCAAGAGTGTTCGGGGAGCTCGATGACTGAAAGTTTTTGAAGAGGAGGTAGATGGATATTGACCTGTCCGAGAGTTGAGGGCAATGAAGAATTGGTTATGCAAGAGGATTTGAGACCAAGAGCAGATCTTGGGGAGTGAACGACCTGACCCTGTGTCTGATGTTCTCACATTCTGTTATTGGAAAGTTAGTGGGTATAATTTTCATGAATGTTCTGTTATTGAATGTTCCCGTCAGGGAGACCAGAGGATTTTGTGAGCCATCGCTAGGTGAGGTATGGGGGCTGTATTCATAATGAATTTGGGTCTACAACATGACCAACAAATGGAGCACAAGTTTCAGAGAGGGGAAGCTCTGTATAGAGAGATGAGGGGCTTCTTTCATACCCAGGCTGGGTTTTACAATTGCATTTCTCAAATCACTTCAAAGCGTGTGGGACAGTCTTGAAGGGCCGAATGATCTCCTCTGTTTCTGTGCACCAGGTTATAGAAGTAAGTAGCCTCTAAATGCTCCTGCCTAACAGGTTTAATGGCCTGAATGGAACACAGGACCACGGGATTGAGGGACAGGAGTGAATCATTAGATACGTTGAGCCTTCTTCACCAGGCACTAAGATTGTGGCTGATCAGGTTGTGGTCTCAGCTCCACTTTCCTGTCTGTGTCCCATTATCCATGACTCAGTTCTCTTTCAAATATTTCACTAACACAACTTTCAATCAATGTGAACATGGGGGCATGATAAACGTCCAGTGAAGAGGATTCTGATTTGAAAGATACTTCCAGAATTTTTCGTCATCCCTCTTATTAAATCAGAGTCATGCAGAATAGAAACAGACCCGTTAATCCAATCTGTTCACTCCGATCAGATATCAAATCTGATCCAGTCCCATTTGCTAGCATTTGGCCAATATCCCTCCTCTTTCAGATACATTTTAAATGTGCGATTGTAACCGCCTTCACCACTTCCTCTGACAGCACTTTCTGTACACACATCACTCTCTGTGAAACATTTAGCTTCAGGTCCCTTCTAAATCATTCGCCCTCTTGCTTTCAAGCTATGCTCTCTTGTTCAGGACTCCCCTCTCCTGCGGAGCAGAACATGGATGTTCAGAATATCCATGCCCCTGATGATTTTATAAACCTCTATAATGTCACCCTTCAGCCTCTGACACTCCAGGTGGAAACACCTCAAACTAATCTACCTTTCCCTAAAGCTCAAACCTCCAGTAGTGGGACATCCATGTAAATCTTTTCTGCGGAAAACCGAGTTGTGCACAGTATTCTTAAAGTGGCCTCACCAACATCCTGTACAGATGCAACATGCCACCACAACTCCTATACTCAATGCTCTGACTGATTAATGCAAATTTGTAAATGTGTTCTGTACCTCACTGTCTGCATTCAACTCCACTTTCAAGGAACAATGTACCTGCAGCCCTATGTCCATTTGTTTCACAACACTCACCAGGCCCTTACCATTAAGTGTATAATTTCTGCTCACAAGCCTCCAGGTACTTCCTTCAAGCCAATTGTGGCTCGCTTCTTCTGTGTCCCATGTGACCGAACCTTACTAATCTGCCTATCAATTGGAATGTTATGAACACCATTCTGAAGTCCATATAGACAATGTCGACCAAACTGCCTTCATCAATCTTCTTTGTCACCTCTTCATAAAACGCAATCAAATTAATGAGACATGATTTCCCATGCAGAAAGCCACGTTGTCTACCCCGATCAGCCCTTGCCTTCCCAAATGTATGTAAATGCTATCCCTCAGAATCCCCTCCAACAACTTACCCATCATCGACATCAGGCTCACCATTTCTAGTCCCACTCCTCCACTGCTCACAACAAGTGTTAAATGTAACCAGGTCGGTGATATGGCCGATGATATTTGTCTCAGACTGGGTCAGGGCCAGTTTTAGGAACAAGTCAGGCTAGTTTCTTTAATCTGCTCAAATAGCACGTTTATGATCCAGAGCAATGTTACTCCAACTATGATGGAATGATGAATGACAGACTGTTAGGGTATTGCAAATAAAGAATCGATATTTCCCATTCCAAAAACACTGACACACACACACACACACACACACACACACACACAAAATAATCAAAATCTCTGCAATTTCATGTTGAAAGAACCTTGTCCAAATATTAGTGTAGCTAATGACAAAAGGAAAAAATGAGAGATTGTCCAAAATGTTATTCTGCTTCTGAAGATATTGTACTCACACAGCTGCCAGCAATGGGATTTTATCCTGGGAGAGTTGGATTTGGCTGAATTCCCTTTGCATTAGGCAGTCAGGAGGTTCCAGGTTAGCACAGTGGCTCAGTAGTTCGCATTGTTCCATCACAGCGTCAGGGGCATGAGTTCAATTCCAGCCTCGGGCAACTATCTGCGTGGAGGATGCATCTTCTCCCCTTGTCTGCGTGAGCTTCTGATGGGTGCTTCCATTTCCTCCCACAGCCCAATGCTGTATAATTCAAGTGGATTGGTCAAATAGTCCATAGTGTTCAGCGATTTCTACTTTAGGTGCCCTAGTCAGTGGTAACTGTAAGGGCATGGGAAGGTTACTCTTTGGAGGGTTAGTATGGACTTGTTGGGCCGAACGGCTTGTTTCCACACTGCAGGGATTCTATAAAAATAAGAATGGTAACGATGACAGAAGAGTTTTGTTTTAGTTCGTACATGTTACTGTGATGAGGAATAATGAAGGAGAGAGAGTGCAGTAGGCCGTTTCTTCCCGGGCAGATGACACTTTCTCCCTCTCTGAGTTGAATCGCACAATAATGTCATTCTCTCTCAAACTGGACCATGTGAGGTCTCCTTGTACATTGTCCAAACTATGTCTCCATCACATTCCCTGTTCCATTTCGGTGCATCATTGCTGCTGTCATACACAGAGCCATACCCTGAGCAGAAAATGGTCTCGGTCGATTTGAAGGTATGTTTATATATCCCTGCGTCATTAAAAAATAAAATGTTTAATGTATTCAGAATACATAGAACATGGAATATAGAACAGTCCAGCACAGAACAGGCCCTTCAGCCCACCATGTTGTGCTGACCATTGATCCTCATGTATGCACCCTTACATTTCTGTGACCAGATGCATATCCAGCAGTCTCTTAAATGTCCCCAATGACCTCGCTTCCACAACTGCTGCTGGCAACGCATTCCATGCTCTCACAACTCTCTCTGTAAAGAACCCGCCTCTGACATCCCCTCCATACTTGCCTCCAACCAGCTTAAAACTATTACCCCTTGTGTTAGCCATTTCTGCACTGTGCAATAGTCTATGGCTATCAACTCTATCTATGTCTCTCATAATATTGAATACCTCAATTAGGTCCCCTCTCCTCCTTTTCTCCAATGAAAAAAGTCCGAGCTCAGTCAACCTCTCCTCATAAGATAAGCCCTCCAGTCCAGGCAGCATCCTGGTAAACCTCCTCTGAACTCTCTCCAAAGCATCCACATCTTTCCTATAATAGGGTGACGAGAACTGAACACAGTATTCCAAGTGCATTCGAACCAAAGTTTAATAGAGTTGCAACAAGATGTCACGACTCTTAAACTGAATCCCCCTGTTAATGAAAGCCAAAACACCATATGCTTTCTTAACAAACCTGTCCACTTGGGTGGCCATTTTAAGGGATCTATGTACCTGCACACCAAGATAGCTCTGTTCCTTCACACTGCCAAGAATCCTATCCTTAATCCTGTACTCAGCTTTCACATTCAACCTTCCAAAATGCATCACCTAGCATTTATCCAGGTTGAACGCCATCTGCCACCTCTCAGCACATCTCTGCATCCTGTCAATGTCCCGCTGCAGCCGACAACAGCCCTCTATACTGTCAACGACACCTCCAACCTTTCTGTCATCTGCAAACTTGCTGACCCATCCTTCAATCCCATCATCCAAGTCATTAAAAAAAATTACAAACAGTAGTGGCTCAAGAACAGAGCCCTGTGGAACACCATTCACCACAGACTTCCAGGCAGAATATTTTCCTTCCACTACCACTCGCTGTCTTCTGCTGGCCAGCCAATTCTGTATCCAGACAGCTAACACAGATACCAGTGTTAAAATGAATGTTTTGTTTTAACAAATAAATAAATTGCTGGAAAAGCTCGCCAGGTCTGTCAGCATCCAGATGCCTTTTACATGCTGTATTGTACCAGCCTCCACCACTTCCTCTGGCAGCTCATTCCATACACACACCACCCTCTGTGTGAAAGGGTGCCCCTTAGGTCTCATCAAAATCTTTCCCCTCTCACTTCCCACCAATGTCCTCCAGTTTTGGACGCCGCTAACCTGGGGAAAAACATTGACCGCAAACCCTATCCATGACCGTTCTGATTTCATAAACCTTTACTGCTGCGAAATGTGACTTCAATCAACACGAATGGCTGTACTTTCAATAATCCCGGGTCGAAATGCTAAAATTCAACACCGACACCTGTTCTTTCTCCATCAAGTCACAATTCTAAAACCAGTTTAATCAGTTTGTTCAGATATATTAGGAGACCCTTCTGTGGGATTTACACCTAGACCTTTGTGCCCGGAGTTAGGAACACGAGCACCACACGGCAATACCCATAAAGCTGTAACATTATTCTCCTGTGTGTTTGTTCATCAGTCTGTTATGACATGCTGTGACACACCTCTGCAACAGGCAGGACATGAATCCACACCTTCTGGTCCAGAGCTAGGAACACTACCAAACACTTTCAGGAATTGGAATCAAACCCAAAGCCATGACTCAGAGGCACGGACACTACCCACGACACTCCTATACCCAGATTTTGGGTCACATTTTAAGGGGCAGCGTTCAGCTCGGTGTGGATTTATTATAATCAGGTGACCATTACTGAACTACACAAAACATTTTGTTTTGTTAAACAAGTGCAAGATCGAAATTAACTATGAACATCTTTAATCGCTATTATCTGTAGTCTGCAATATTAGGGAAAGAAATCCTGCAGACATACTCTGCCCAATGAAGGGTCTCAAATAGATATTTATTACTGAACACCAGACAAGGAGAAAGACCATAATTTCTTGTCCCAAAACACCGATCAGTATAATCCAACTCTCACGTGTGTCTGCCCTCTACCTGAAACCATGAAATGATACCAGGCCGCTGATTACTGTCCAGCCTCTCCTCCCCACTGACTGTGTCTTCCATCCGTCCCTCCTCCCTCTAACCACACAAGGCAAACCAAGCTCAGAGTCTTTGTGAAAGTGAAGGCTGGAGTGTGCATGACTCCTGGAGAGGGGTGGGCATTTTAAAATTAAACGGGGAAGGTGAGGAGGTGGGAATATCACTCACTGGCCGAGGCGTGGCAGATGGAGTTTAGTTTGCATTCATGCGAGGTATTGGATTTGGTAAATCAAACAAGAGTAGGACTTATAAAATTAAACGTAGGGCCTTTGGCAGTGTTGTAGAACAGAGACTTCGGCCATCAGGTATTATTCTTTAAAAGTTCCATCTCATATAGATAACGTGTTTAAGAAGGTGTTTAACACACTTGTCTTCAATGGTCAGACCTTTGAGTATCGGCTTTGGGACGTCATGTTGAGTTTGTACAGGACATTGGTGAGACTGTGTCTAGTCTGGACATCCTGCCCGCTCATTCCATAGGCACACCACCCTCTGGGTGAAAAAAGCTGCCCTTAGGTCACTTTTAAATGTTTCCCCTCTTACCTTACAACTATGTCCTCTAATTTTGGTCTCCACTACACCCTTATAAAATACTTTGACTATTCACTTTGATATAATTGACCTTGATATTATTAAGCTGGAGAGTGTTCAGAAGAGATTAACCTGGATGTTGCAGGAAATGAAGGGATTGAGCTGTAACGAGAGGCTGGGTAGGCTGGGACATTTTTCACTGGAGAGTATGAGATGGAGGGGTAACTTTGCAGAGGTTTATAAAATAATGAGGAGTACAGATAACCCGAAGGGCTGATGTCTTTTCCCTAGAATTGGGGATTCAAAACTGAGTGATATTTTAATGTGCGAGGAAAAAAGATTTACAAAAGACAGGAGAGGTAATTATTTTAGACAGATGCTGGCTTGTGTGTGGAATGAACTTGCAGAGCAAGTGGTGAAAACAGGGACAGTAATAACGTTTAAAGGACATTTAGATCAGTACATTGATAAGGCATCAGTTTGGATGATGCTGTGAGCAGCTGCCCTCTCCCTCTCCCTCTCTGAATGAATCCCTGTTGGTTTCACCCTCTGCCAATGCCTGTGCAGTGGCGTGGACAGGCCAGCAGAGGGTGGCATTGCATCACTTTCAGCACCACAGAGACTGCCAGACCTGTCCCACACAGAGACACACACATACATACACAGCAATTGTTAGGACACGGCATAGATCTCATCTGGTAATTTAACCTAAACATAAATAAATACTCAATTCGCCTGGTAAGCTGTTAAAATATGAGGTACAGAGAACTCCCAAATTCCACTGTTTAAATAAAAACAACAATGTATATTTTAACCCTGAAAGTGAACTGAAAGACCCTCTATCTCTTAACTGTTTATAACCCGACACCAGCTCTACAGTAATATACTGTTTCTGGGTCTGCCATCCTCTCATATCACAGGTACTTGTACGCTCTCAGTTCAGAGCATTCACTCTCTCTTAAAGGTACAATACACACCATCAACCTCATCACATTATACTCTGGTGAATATAGATAAGTGGATCCTATCCCGATTTCTCCTGTTCTGTGGTTTGTCAATATTTCATCTACTCTGTCTCGTATATGTCAGGATTTTTGTTGCTCCATTGACAGCATGTCATTATTCGACTCTGTCCGTGGGAATATTGCAGTGTTTCACTTGTTTACACTCCTGTGTGTAGGGCAGGCTTTCAGTTGTTTCATGGGCACTGTGACACTGTGACAATCTTAATCTTTGTAAATGGTGCCAAATCTGCAAGAATTGTAAAGTCTATGGAGGACAGTGTGGAACTCTAACAGCACAGTGACACGCTGGTAGACGGGGATCAATGCAGGGCAGTGTGAGGTGATGCACTTTGGTATGAAAGATAAAGAAAGACCGTTTAAAACAGGCTGTGCCATTATAAAGGGGCTGCAGGAACAGAGCGCGCTGCGTGTATATCAGCAGGAGCTTTGTTTGGGGGTGTTATAAGTGACTTCTGTCTAGGTATTCTAAATCTCCGGAGAATAGTCCCTGACACTCGGCTAACTACTCTACACTATGGGTATGATTCAGATCAGCCGGGTTCGGCCTCCACACTCCTCTGACCGCAGACTGTCCTTTAACCTTCGACTTCCGTGTAGCGGACGAACCACTCTCACACCCAGTCTCAGGGAGACTGTCCACAAGGTTCCGTCCTAGGAGGCGAACTCCAAGCTGTCCGCACCAACCCTTATACCCACCAGCTATCGCTATCCAGTGGCAAATCGAAATACTACGAGACACACAGGTGAGGCAACGAATGTTTATTCAAACTTGCAAGTTTGGGTGCTTTCCAAAAAGAGAGGAAAAACGTGCACTGAAATGTTTACAGCAGCAATATTTATACATTATTTTTCACATCTGAAAAGGATAGTAACAATTCAATTGGCTGAAACATTTCACGCTTCTCTCTGCCAACCCCTTTGATTATCTGTATGTTTCTAATATTCTGAGAGCTTCTATTGTATTATAGCCACCTGTTTCTTACACATTACATTGTTTTTAGCAATCCTATTGGCTAAAGCATTTCTCGCTCCCTATGCCAGGCCTCGATTATCTGTATTTCTCTAATATTCTGTGAGAGCCAAGGATACCGAGCTTCATAACAGCCTAGTTTTAATTAACAACTTACGTCAGTTCATTCAAGGTTGCAAAACCGCCAAGTTTTTGACATAACAGTTTCTTCATGTTCCCAGGCTAACTTACATTCAGTCTCACAGTTCGTCCTTACTCATTAACCCTTAGTTAACTGCAGAAATTACATCACCCTTATCAGGGGTATGTGCTACAACAGATATACCGTGAGTGTGAGGGAGCAGAGAGAATACAGTGACCCTTATCCTGACAGAGCGGGGAAGGTTTTTGATGCTTGTCCTGTATTGCTGGATATTTCTTCAGACCGCAGATACTGCACTGAGCTGGGTGGTGAGCTCAGACCATGCTCGGTGGGTCGGGAGGTGTGGCCCCTCTGGGAAGAGAATGGTCACCCTCTGTACTAGCCCATCCACCAGGACCTCAGTGCCACTGTCGACAAACCGTGGTGTAATTTTCCATTATCTGCCATACTCGGGGTAAACTGTACAGGGCAGTTCCAAACAGAGGATGCTCAACTGTGTGCCCATTGGCCTTTCAAAGATGGCGCCAGTGCCAGGGGTCACGGAATATCCAGGGGCACCCGGGCAACTGTGAGTCCCTCCAGATATGATGGGGGGGAGAATCGGGGTGGTATTGAGTGAGTGGGACACCATGCGGTGGGGGTGGGGGTGTGGGGGGGCGTAGTCAATGAGTTGTGTTTGATAAGATAGCACCAGGAATCTAGCTTGGCCTCGGACAGATAATCTCTCTGTCACATTCAATGAAAATGGCACTGAGGTAAATTATTGTTAGAATCAGCTCAGTGAGTCAGAGATTCTGTTGAAACTACTCCCATTTACAAAGCTGTAGAACAAATGCTCATCCAAAACTCTCCACCATTTCACCTCACACCAATCTCCCTTTTTCCCATCTTTCCTGGGAAGACTGGCTCATGTTACAGGATGCTATCGAAGTGTCTACATTTCAGCATTCTGAAACCTGGGAACACATCCTTCCATGACACTGTCTCTCAGTCTCACCCTCTCTGTCTATACCCCAAACCCCTCCCATGTGGTGATATTTAAACTGATTCCCCAGCCATCTCTCTCTAACCGTGATGTTCACACCCACCGCACCCCCTTGTCATTGTACGATATAGATATGGAGCTGGAAATGGGTGGGAGGTGTACGTCCTTTCATTTCCAGCATGGGTTGCAAGTTCCCCCACACTGGGCAAGGATCTAACACAGTGTTACTGAGCAATGCACAGCTCCCCGTGCTGGATGGAAATTTGTTCCAGGTTCACACATCAGTGCCCTGCTGTGGTCTGCACAGTTCCCGGTACTGGACAGATGTGTAGCCGATGCACAGTATATCATGTTGGTGCGGTGGGTGGGGGGAAAGGTGATGAACAGGTCATGGACCTCCCCGGAACGTTCTGTCCTTGACATTCTACAACTGACATTCCCCGGAACGTTCTGTCCCTGATATTGTTTTTTGGGAACGTCCGGACGTCAGTGAATTGAATAAATGATAAGATCCCGAGGGAAGTGACTCCATTCCAGGGAGAAGGAGACACTGTTCCGAAGGCCCCTCAGGCAGTTAAAGGGGGGAATACGTTTTCACTGCGTTTACATTTCTCCACGACACAGGATCGACCACAATTTAAAAAAAATACAGGGATTCCCAAACTCCGATTGTATATAGAAACTGGGAGAGAATCCTTCAGTACAGCAACGTTCCCACCCTCTGTATTAGGAACTGGTAAGGAATGACCTGTATCTGCTCTCGAGTGATCGAGTGTGTGGGAATATATCGAGAATGTATCGCCCCCTCTGCTGAATCGGTAATGAGCTTAGGCCAGGACATATCCAGTGATGGTGATGGTGGTTTCTGGGGTATTTCTGTCAATTATAATTTCATGAGCATGACTATGTCAGGCTGTTGCTTGACTAGTCTGTCAGGAAGTTGTCCCAATATTGGCACTAGCCTTCAGATGTTAGTTAGGAAGACTTTGCAGGTTCGACAGTAATGTTTCCAACTGTCTTTTTCGGTGGTCAGATCAATACCTCTTGGTCCAACCGGTTTCATTTCTTTGAGATTTTGTAGCGATTGGTGTCACTGAATGACAGCCTAGACCATTTCAGAGGGAGGGCAACTGAGAGTCATCACATTGCTTTGGGTCTGGAGTGAGGATGATAGATTACTTCATTGGAGGATTTAATGAACCAATTGGGGTTTTCCTTTCTGCCAATCGGCAATGATTTCATTCTCATCAGTAGATTCTTATTTCCAGCTTTTTTAAAATTATTGAATTGAATTTCCACCATCTGCATTGGCAGGATTCGAACCTGGGTCCACAGAACAGGAGCTGATTTTTCTGGATTGATAATCTAGCGATAATACCAGAACACCTACTTGGAACCACACGTTGTACTCAGCTGCCATTTGTTGTGTTGCCCTGTTTTTCATTCATTGCTTATGTTATTCTGGAATCTCATTCTTCATTAAATCCTGATTGAAATACACACTCATGAACGCCTTCTCAACTGCTTGAATTTCATTCAGTCTGTTTTGTTTACACAGATATTTCAAGGCAGCTGTACATCAGAGAAGAACAGGAAGAGATAATGGGTGATTGTGCACTGTACATGTCACTGGAGCAGCTTATCTGTCCAGGCACCTAAAGTATTTATTGTGGGTCAGAGAGCCGCCGAATTATGATAACACCGATGGACGTCAGTCAACCCATTGTAGGGTCACAAGCTCTTTAACTGCACAATTGGAACGAGAGTGAGTGTGTGGAGATAGATGGTGTGAGATAGAAATAAACAGAGAAAAACAAAGTGAAGGGAGATAAACTGAGATAAACTAGAAAGGGGAGCGACTGACAGAGTGGGTAAGGAAACGGTGTTAGATGAGGGTGAAGTCAGATAGATCAGAAGACAACATGAGGGTAGATAAATACGGACAGACAAAAGTTGGAAGTTTTATTTAGAAATTCCTCTGAACTACAAGCCTTTTGTCTGGGTGCCATACCCTGGGAGCGCTGTGCTATACTGGCTGTCATCCCAGATCATTTCTTTCCAATAATATCACAGAGCTGTGTTACTGACAGCTGAACAAATCCCAATAGACCAGTAGACTAGCTCCATGGCGAAGGTGGATTTTTAAAATAAACTGTGCCATGAGCAGCAGGAAATGATGACCCCAACTAATACTCCCACTCCACCTCCAGATTCTGTGTGAGAGACTGGGCCAGAGAATCTCAGTGAGGGATATCACTGACAGACAGGAAATCAGCATCTCCGCGTTGGATCAAATAATTATTGATAAAGTTTGCACACCGCTTTCCTCGTTTTCACATCCACATTTTAATTTATATAGCTCCATATCAGGAGTGCATTTTAACAATCTTATCTCTTTATACTTTGCATATTTTGGTCTTTATAGAAAATCATTTTGTCTCTGTATTTTGTATTGCATAAATGCATTTCATTAATATTGTCCCTGCTAATTTCTCATTGTAGCTGTATCCTTGAATCTGTTCTTCATATGAGTTATAAAGTGGAACGTTCCTATACTGATAACTAGGGAACAGCAATGTACCTCTTCCCCTTATGAACAGTCATGTCCTCCAGTCCTCTCCATCTTCTGTCTTTTCCCCAATGTTATAATCACAATGTAATTGAATTCAGTAAATGATACTTCCTCACAGTTCCTTAATATTGATAACTCACACTTGTCCTCTCTGATTCTGGAAAAACAATCTGAATTGTACTTGCCACGTAGAATTCTCTGTTAGCATATGCATGTCGTTTGATTGTTATAAACCCACTTTGTCTAAGGCACATGTTGCCATCAGTTCATGGACGGAAGATGTTCTCTCAATGTTTTACTGATTTTGCAAAATAACTGATCAGTAATTACAGGATCGATCTCTCCATTTATGAGCAGAGAAGCATGTTTATGTTCTGTTAAAACCTCTGGCATTGCCTCTATATTCAAGGCAGACTGCATGATTACACCAAACAATCTGCCATCTCCAACATTCCTTCCTTCCGTCACACTCACATATCACATCCAGAATGCATCAATGTTTATAGTTATTTTGAAGTTTAGTAAAACAGTATCAATTGAAAGAGGTTAGCTGGAGCTATTTGTTCAGCCATTGTGATTATGTGAGTCTCCATGGATCCTATGGATCCCTAAAAAATTTCCCTCTTCTATCTGTAAGAGAATGCGTTCAATGTGTTATCCCATAGTATGAGCGGGAGCATTACCCACACCAATAACAGATATCAGTAGCTTCAGAGAGAGAGGGAGGAGAGATCAGAATCTGGGAACATTACACTGGAATGTTCCAACAATGGATCAGGATCTGAGAACATTCGACTGGAAATGTCCAGCAATGGACAGGAGTTTATCGTCGGGTCTTTTCTGACTTTCCCAGTCTTGGATATCATTAGCATCGCGGATTGAAGATGTACTGATAGTTATTCAAGCTGGTTGCTATTCTATCCTTTTTATGGTTGGTGTTCCTGGTAAGTCACTCTATTTGCCTAGTGAATCGGTCTGAACTGAATTGATGAGAAAGTGAGGTCTGCAGAACTGAATTGATGGTCATAATATGTAAATTTTGGAAAGGTGCAAGTCAATGATTTCACTTCTAATCAAAGATTCCGTTCCTTACAAATTATGACTAGCAAATAATCATATACAAATTACGCACCAATATGCGAGAATGGAATAGACTGTTCTCCTTGATTTATTTTCTCTTGCACAAGTTTACATTTCCATACCCTCCCCACTCACCAATCCTTTCCAGTACCACAATCATGACATCCCAGTATCCTCCTCAGCCTCAGTACAACTCCTGAATAAACCATCGTTTGAGCCTTTGCTAATCTACACATAAAGCTGTTTCAAGTCCCTTCTTACCGCGTGTCCATTGCAAAATAATTGCAATTGTTACGCTGTTCTTGGCACAGAATTAGAAAGATGGGAAGACAGTGTGTGGTGGTTACGTCATTGGCTCATAGTCTAGAGCCATAAAATAATAATCTGTTGATATCAGCTTGCCTCTTGCCCAGTAGAGAAGGCCATTCTTCCCTGGTCAGTTCTCTGTGTAACTGCAAACCCACGGTACTGTGCTTTACTCTTTACTACACTGTGTAACAGCTGAACCAGCCATTCAGTTCAAGGTCGGCATGACATGCTGATCTGACCAGGGCTGCACACATCCCGTGAGGGAATAATAAAAGAAAAGATAAACTCCCGCCCTCTGTCTGTATCCCATATTCCTGCAGCTGATTTCCATTCAGGTAGGTGGTCATTCACTGTTTTAGATGTATTCTTTGTGATTGAGTCTCTCCCCAAGAGTGATGTCCATCTCGATACGCATCTCTGGTGCTGGCTTTATTGATGCTAACCTACAGATGTAAGGATGTTTTAAAATTCTCATCAGTGGCAGTGCGTTGTACATGAATGGTTTCCTGTGTCACATGAAGGAAATGGAGCCAGCTAAGTAAGGGAAAGGAATAATTGTGATCAACTGTGAGAGCATTGTTGAGGCAGTGTTTGGGGTATTTTGGACAGATTTATGAAGAGTGATCTCCTTACCACAGAGAAAATGAACAGGAGTTCCACCGGATTAATCCCTGGAATGATGGCACATGAGGAGTGAGTAGAGGTTGATCTGGAGTGCTGTGAGAGAATAAGAGGTGATTGCATTGAACCTTGAGGGGGATGGACAATCACTTCTTATATTCTAAACAGACAATGAGAAGGTGATAAATTCCATGATTGTTGTTTCACTCAGGATGCATGATTCTGGATAGTTTAAGTGCCTCTGAGGATGGTACGCCTACTCACCCCAACCCCCAATCCCCACGGCGATTGAGAGAGATAGAGAGATCCGGGTTTTGAATAAACTCTCCCCACATTAATCCAGTGCAGTTGGTCTGTGATCCTGCACTGAATGTCATATTATCCTCTATCCTGACAGCAGCCACAACACCTTCATTCTAAAACAGTTAACTTTTCCCACCAGCTTCTGACCTTCATGAAGAACATGAATCCATATTCTCAGAGATGCAAGGTGTCTCCATACGGTTTAGACCATAAGATTATAAAACATAGGAGCAGAAATTAAGCCAGTTTGCCCATCGAGTCTACTACGCCATTCAATCATCGCTGATAAGTTTCTCAAACCCATTCTTCGACCTTCTCCCCCGAACCCTTGATCCCTTGGACAATCAAAAAAAAAACAATCTCCATATCAAATATACTCAATGACATGGCCACACAGCCTTCTCCGGCAATAAATTTCAACGATTCACCATTCCCTGTTTAAAGAAGCTTCTCATTGTCAATGTTCTAAAAGGTTTTCCTTTTAAGCTAAGGCTGTGTCCTTAGGTCCTGGTCTGTCCTCACAATGGAAGCATCTAATGAACATCCACTCTGTTCAGGTCATTCGGTATTCTGTATGTTTCAATTACATTTCCTCTCTACCTTCTAAACTTTATCAAGTATAGACCCAAAGACTCAAACATTCCTCATACAATAAACTTTTCACTCCTATGACTATTCCCGTGAAAATCTTCTGAACACGCTCCAGGGACAGAGCATCTTTCCTGAGGCATAGGGCTTAACTGTGCACGTAACACTCCAAATGTAGTCTGACCAAAGCTCTATACAGCCTTTACTTGCATTCAATTCCTCTTGTAATAAATGATATCAATAAAAAATGCAATTGCCTTCCTAACTGTTGCCTCAACCTGCAAGCTTACCTTAAGAGAACCCTGCACTAGAACTCCCAAGTCCCTTTGCACTTCAGATTTCTGAATTTTCTCGCCATTTAGAAAATAGACCATGCTCTATTCTTCCTGCCAAAGTGCATGACCTCACACTTCCGGCGGTGGAATGCGTCTGCCAACCCCTTTCCCTGGCCAATTCCTTCTTCAGCCTCTCTGCCTCCTCTATACGACTAGTCCATCTGCCTAACTTTGTATCGTCTGCAAACTTAGCCAGAGTGCCCACAGTTTCATCATTTAGATTGTTAACGTAACAAGCAAAATGTTATGATTCCAACACTGAGCCTTGTGGAATACCTTTTTGTCACTGGCTGCCATCATGAGATGGACCATTTTATCCCCACTCTCTGCTTTCTGTCAGACAGACAAGCTTCTATTCATGCCTCTACCTTGCTTCTAACAGGGCGGACCTTATCATAATAAGTCATCTCCTGTGTGACACCTTGCCAAAGGCTTTCTTGGTGTCCAGGTAGATAACATCCATTGGCTGTACTTGATCGAGCCTGCTCATTTCTTCTTCAAAGATTTCCATCAAATTTGTCAGGCATGACCTTCCCTTGATGGAACAATGCTGACTTTGCCCTATTTTACCAAACTCTTCCAAGTATTCAGAAATCACATCCTTCACAAGGGATTCCAGGATCTTATCCACGACCGAGGTTAAGGTATTCATTGTGGATTTTTTTGGTCTTTTCTTACATACTCCCTGGGTAAAAACGGATGTCACGTTAATGCGTTTCCAATGCTCTGGGATTGTTCATTTCTCCAGCAATTCCTGAAAAATCACCACCATCACCTCCACTAACTCTTCAGCTATCCCCCTTATAACACAGGTATTTAATCCCTCTGGGTCAGGTTATTTAACCAACTTTAGGCCATTCAGCTTTTCCCTAGAATATTCGCCATGGTACTGGCCACCATACTAAGCTCTAGCCCCTCACTCTCCTGAATGTTGGAGATATTATTCGTGTCTTTCACCATGAAACTGATGCAAAGTAATTATTCAGTTCCTCAGCCATTTTCTTGTTCCCCACTACTATCTCTTAGTGTCATTTTTCCAGCAATACAATGCCAACTTTTGCCTCTCTTTTGTACTTTATAGATCAAAAGAAACTCTTCCAGGCTTCCTTTATATTACTGGATAGCTTACCCCCATATTTAATAATCTCCTTCCTGATTTCATTTTTCTTGGCCTCTGTTTTGTCATCGTAATTTTCCCAACCCTCTGGTTTGCCACTGCTCTTTGACACATTATATCCTTTTCCTTTTGCTTTTATGCTATACCTGACTTCCCTTGTCAGTCATGGTCACCTCATTCTCCATGTCCCATGCCTCTTTTTATTCGGGGTAAATCTCTGCTGCATCCTGAATTACTGCAAAAATCTCCATTTATTGAAGCTCCACTGTCTTTCCTGCTGGGCCCTTCTACCAGTCAATTCTATCCAGCTCCTCTCTCATGCTTCTGTCATTGCCTTTATTCAGCTTTAATACCATTACCTCTGATTCTAACTTCTCCATGTGAAATTGTAAAGTAAATTCAATCATATTATGATCACTGCCTTCTATGATTTCCTTCAATTTAAGCTCCCTCGCCTAGTCTGCCAGCACAAGCTGCTCCAAAAAGCCATCTCATAGACATTTCAGAAACTCCTTTTCTTGCAAACCACATCAAGCTGAATTCCCAACCCACCTCGGTAATGAAATCACACATGATCACTGTATCTTTGTCTTTCCTACACGTCTTTCTAGCTCCTGGTGTATCTTGCACACCAGCTCCTGACTACTGTTTGGAGGCCTGAATAGAACTCCAACTACTTGTTTTTATCTTTTTGATTCCTCAATTCTACTGACACATATTCTACACTATTTGACCTTACTTCATTTCGTATTATTGATTTAATTTCATTTCTTACTAATAAGACAACCCCATCCCTTCTGCCCAACTGCCTGTCTTTTTGATAGGATGCATATCCTTGAATATGCAGCTCGCAATCCTGATCCAGCGATGTCTCCGTGATGACGACCTGCCAATTTGTGTATGAGTCACAAGCTTATTTATCATATTCCCTATACTGCATGCATTCCGATATCACAGTTCAGCCCGGTATTAACCAACCCTCTTCTCATCGTCATTTGTTTGTCCTGAAAGTTTGAAGTTTGAATATTAACATTTTCCATACTCTCTGCGTCTGTACTGGAGATTTGAATAACTTAGAGTCATAGAGTCATAGAGATGTACAGTATGGAAACAGACCCTTTGGTCCAACCTGCCGATGCCAACTAGGTATCCCAACCCAATCTAGTTCCACCTGCCAGCACCCGGCCCTGTCTCTCCAAACCCTTCCTATTCATATACCCATCCAACCGCCTCCTAAATGTTGCAATTGTACCAGCCTCCACCACTACCTCTGGCAGCTCACTCCATACACTCACCAACTTCTGCGTGAAAAAGTTGACCCTTAGGTCTCTTTCATACCTTTCCCCTCTCAAATTAAACCTATGCCCTCTAGTTCTGGACTCCCTGACCCAATGGAAACGACTTTGTCTTTTTATCCTATCCATGCCCTTCATAATATTGTAACCCTCGATAAGATCATCCCTCAGTCTCCGACACTCCAGAGAAAACAGCCCCAGCCTGTTCAGCCTCTCCCTGTAGCTCAAATCCTCCAGCTGTGGCAACATCCTTGTAAATCTTTTCTGAACCCGTTCAAGTTTCACAACATCTTTCAGAAGCGAAGGAGACCAGAATTGCACGCAATATTCCAACAGTGGCCTAAACAATGTTGTGTACAGCTGCAACCTGACCTCCCAACTCCTGTAATCAATACTCTGACCAATAAAGGAAAGCATACCAAATGCCTTCTTCTTGTGTTCTGCAGTATTAACCCCTCCTTTAATTCGGGTTTTCTAATTTGCCCTTTACCAGACACCACCCCACCCACCATTTAGTTTAATGTCCAGTCTACAGCCCGTAGGTATGCGATTGCTTGGACTCTGGTCCCAACATGGTTCAGATGAAGGCCGTACGATCAGAACAGTGCCCTCCTTCCCCAGTCCTGGTGTCAATGTCCCATGATACAAACCCATTTCTCCCACACCAAACTTTGAACCACGCATTTTCCTGCTGACCCTGTGCTAATTAGCTCATGGTTTAGGCTGTAATCCAGGGATTATTTTCTTTTTGATTCTTTTTTCTAAATTAGCTCCAAGTTCTTCGTATCACTTACCAGAACCTCTGCCCTAGTTTTATCTCTGTCGTTGGTACCTACACAGACCACGACCAATGGATCTTTACCCTCCCACTCCAAGTTACTCTGCAGCCCAGATGAGCTATCCCTTACCCAAACACCAGTAGGTAACACAACTTTCAGGACTCTCAATACCAATCATAGAGAACTGTGTCTATGTCGCTAACAATACTATCACCAATTACAATAATATTTCTCTTCTCTTCCCCCACTTGAAAGCTTCCCTCAACTCGGTACTGTGGCCAATCAACTCATCCTCCCTGCAATCCCCATTCCCATTCACACAGGGAACAAGACTCTTGAACCTGTTAGACACGGACAGGGGCTGAGGCTCCTGCAACTCTACCTCCTGGATCCCTCTATCTGCCTCACTCATAGCCAAACCCTCCGCTTTCTAACCACTGGCTGAATTTGAGTCAGTTGATCTAACGAGTGTAACTGTCTCCTGAATCACAGCATCCGGGGAACTCTCCCCCTTCCCTGGTGCCTCGCAATGTTTGAAGCTCAAACTCCAGCTCATCGACTCTGACCAGAGTTCAGCTTGCATGCAACATTTACTCCAGACATGGTCACTGGGATCCACAGTGGGCTCCATCACTCCCATATCATGGAGAGACAAAACATCACCCGACCCTCCATCCTTACTTTATTTAACTACTATTGAATTGCTCCTTTACAATTCTTAGTTGTTTTTGTACATCTGTTTATGCAAGTTGTAACCAATAAATTAACATGATTCAATTCAACACAGATTCAAATTTAACACACTCCCTATTTGCAAATCACATCACATCCTCCCTTTGTCAAACCTGCTCATTATCTTCTGAAAGAATTCTGACAGATTTGTCAGTGGGACCACTCCATTATGAAGCCATGCTGACTCAGCCCTACTTTACCATGTACCTCCAAGTACTCTGCAATCTCATTGCTAGCAATGCACTCTAAATTTCTAAAAACGACCGATGCCATGCTAAACTCCCCTATGATTTCCTGTATTTTGCCTTTCTTCCTTCTGACACAGAGATTTTACATTATCCATTTTCCAGTTCTCTGAGACTCTGTCTGATGATAGTTATTCCTGAACAGTCACGACCAATGGTTTCACAAACTCCTCCGCTAATTACTTCAGAACATTGGTTGTTATTTGCCCAGTCTGTGTGATTTATCCATTTTCAAACATTGTAGCTTCCCCATTACCTCCTCCAAAGCGATCACTAATCCCATCCCTCACCCTTGACTCACTGTAGTTCTGCAATGTTCCTCGAACTACCATTGTGAGGATTGATGGAAAGTACCTATTCAGTTCATTCTCCAATTCTTTGTTCTCTATTTGTCTGCAGCCAGCCTCAATTTCTGGTTCTCCAATGTTCACTCTCCCCATTTATATATCTTAACAAAACTGCTGCAATCTCCTTTTCTAAAGCGAGCTAGCTTACATGTTCACCACTTTATTGCTTCTTAAATTGTCCTCTGCTGCTGTATAAAGGCTTCCTAATCTTAGACAGGCTGAGTGAGAGCATTCCAGTTAACTGACTGTCGAAAATATACTGATGTAACTGTCCTAATCCTACTGTCCATCATTGGGTAGCATGGTGACGCAACATTGCTGCCTCACAGTGCCAGGGACTCGGGTTCAATTCCAATCTCTGGACCCTGTCTTTGTGGCGTTTTCACAATGCCCCCGTGTCTGCATTGGGAGAATTAACGTTTTTCTCTCTCCACAGTATGTTACTGTTTGTTGGAGAATTGCTGCAAATATGAGGGGTTTACTGTAAAAGTGGCTCTAGTGCTCGGGCTCCCCGAATGCTTGGGAATCTTGCCCAGCTACTTATGTGAGTGCATGTCCCTGATTACCTACTCTGTCTCTCTCAATCCCTGAGTCCATCCGTCACTGCATGCAGCCTTTCATCGAGCCACCCCGGGATTCCCCACACCTCATTACCTGGATGCTCCCTACGCAGGGAGCGCACAAAGACACTGGGCACTTTCTGACCCGCTAGGGATGTAGGGTGAAGACCCTAGCATTAAAAGGAACAGAATAGCTAAAATCCAATTGAACAGCAAAGCAGAGTAAACAGGCTGACTGGCATGTTATGACATTTTCTGGTCTTTTGGACTAACTTCTCTTTATCCTCGTCCATCTACAGATAGATGCTCCATATGTATACCTTGTCACACAAGTTTGTTGGAGGTGATAGATATCAGATCCTATGGTCATTGCCACTGATTCATTGGGCTGCACTTTCCTGGTTAATGAGGTCACACTTAAGTTTCTATTGTCAAGTGTATCCATTTTAAACTAAAGTTCTTGCCGGAGTTGTGCTGAAAGGATACTTGAATGTTGGAGAGACTGGATTATGCCACATGGCAGTGAGGTTAGGAATAGGAAGGTAGTGCAGTTTAAAACATGGCCAAAGAGCTACTAGGGTAGGCAACACTTCCAAAATGTGGATCATTGGGATTCCCAGGTTCGGTAGGACATACACAAGAAGGACGTGATGCATCTGAACCGGCAGCAATCTCCGATATGTGGGTCATTGGGATTCCTGGGTCAATATAAAATACACAAGAAGGACGGGATGGACGTGAACTGTCAGCAATCTCCAGGCGGGCAGGTTTGCTATTGTCACTCAGGAGGGTTTAAACTAGTGTGGCGATGGGGGGGGGGGGGGAGGGTTGAGCCAGAGCAGTACGTCCACCAGCACAGTGACTGAAGAGCAGTTGGAGACTAATCCCAGTACAGCTAAGACCAACAACAAACTGGCAGAGAGGAGTGAACACAATGGGGCTGGCAGTCTGAAGTGCGCTGATTTTAATGTGAGCCGTATGACAGGCAAGACAGATGAGCTTGGAGCTTGCAGCTTTAATGAGTATATATAACTACGATGTGAATATTACAGAGATTTGATTGAGGGAGGGATCAGAAAGCAGTCAATCCAATGGGTCCAGAGTGAGTTGAAGAATGTGCAGCGAGAGGCTGGAGACGGTTGTTTGAAGCAAGATAATTATCCAGCAGTTTTTTCGAATTGGACAGTGTGGGATGCAATGTACAGATTTACGGAACAAGGGAGGAACTGAAATTGTCTGTTTTCAAAATTTTTGCTTTATTGACAGTCTTTTGTAATCTCCTGTTGCCAGAGAATAGACGAGGAGAATTTACATCAGGGAAACTCAAACCAAATATCAGGTCAGGATCTGATGGAGTTGGACTGAAGTTTATTTATTTCAATGCAAGAATTATTATGAGTAAGACCGATGAACTGAGAGTCTGAATCCATACATGGGACTACGATGTTGTGGCTTTACAGAGACCTGGTTGACAGAGGTAAAGGACTGACCATTGAAAGTTCCAGGGTTTCATTGTTTTAGATGAGGTAGAGAGGAAGGTAAAAGAGGTGGACGAGTTGTTTTACAAACCAGGGAGAATGCTTTATCTGCACTTGAAGAGAACATACAGGAGGGATCATCCACTGCAGCAATATGGGTAAAGCTCACAAATAAGATGGATGCGTTATTGCATTACTATAATCCCTCCAACAACCACGGAGGGATTGAGGAACAAATATGCACGTTGATTAAGGAAAGGTGCATTAAAAACTGAGTGGTCACAGTCAGTGAGTTTAACATCCCCAATAATGACTGGGAGTCCCTTGGAGTAAGAGGCTAAGACGGGGCAGAATATGTTAACTGCAACAGTATGTGGATTGTCCAACGAGAGGAAGAGCCATACTGGACCTCGTATTGGCTAATGAATCTGCCCAGGTGACTGACCTTTCAGCGGGGCATAATTTTAGAAAGAGTGATCACAGCTCCTTCAGATTTAATAATTTGGAGATGCCGGTGTTGGACTGGGGTGTACAAAGTTAAAAATCACACAACAACAAGTTATAGTCCAACAGGTTTAATTGGAAGCACACGAGCTTTCAGAGCGACGCTCCTTCATCAGGTGATAGTGGAAGGCTCAATCGCAACACCGAATTCATAGCAAAAATTTACAGTGTGATGTCACTGAAAGTATACATTGAAAAATTGATTGTCTGTTAAGCCTTTCATCTGTTTGAATACAGTGATAGTTTCATTGCTTTCATGTGTAAATCACAAAAACGTTTCTTTACAAAGTTGCATTCTCGGGTTAGCTGTTAACAATGGTGATAGCTAGATAATATGTTGAAGGTGTTGGCCCCCTGTGTTCTCTGTCTATGCCCTAATGCTTAGATTGATTCTAATCTAAAAAGTGAGATAACGGAGTTTTACATAAATGCATGCAGTTTTTGAGCAAAGTACAATGTAACCCTGCAAGTACAAATTCACCCCACAAAATATATATGTGCCTGTGGGTCTTTGTGTGTCTGTCTAGGTTGGGGGTTTTGAATGTGAGAAAGTGTATGTGTGTGTGTGTGTGTATATATGTGTGTGTGTGTGTGTGTGTGTAGTGAGTGCAGAGTGTCGAATGTCTGTGGGGGGTGCATGTGTGAGTGTGGGGGTTTGTGTGTCTGTAAGGGTGTGTGTGGGTGTCTGTGTGCGCATCTGTGTGTATGTGTATCATGTGTCCGTGTATATGTGAGAGTGTGTGCGTGTAGGAGTATCTGTGTGTGTGTATGTATAATGCAATTTTGGTCACCTAAAATGCGAAATGAACCCATCTGCCGGGAAGCATGGTACATTGTGGAAACCGAGCAAAGGCTACGACAACGGATGAATGGGCACCACACAACAATCAACAGACAGGAGGGCTCCCTCCCAGTTGGGGAACACTTCAGTAGTCCAGGACATTCAGCCTCAGAACTTCGGGTGACCATCCTCCAAGGCGGACTTCGGGACAGGCAGCAGAGGAAAGTGGCCGAGCAGATGCTGATAGCTAAGTTTGGTACGCATAGGGAGGGCCTCAACCGGGACCTTGGGTTCATGTCACATTATAGGAGACCACCATTGCATTATACACACACACAGAGATACTTCTGCACACACACACACTCACATACACACGGACACACATACACACAGACACGCACACAGACACGCACACACACGCTTACAGGCACACACACCCCCACACTCACACATGCACCCCCCACTTAAGACACTCTGCACTCACTACGCACACACACATACACTTTCTCACACTCACAACCCCCAAGCTAAACAAACACACACACACACACACACACAGACACACACAGACAAAGACCCACGATCACACATATATTTTGTGGGGTGAATTTGTCCTTTCAGGGTTACATTGTACTTTGCTCAAAAACTGAATGCATTCACGTAGAACTCAGAGCTCAAAAACTGCATGAATTTATGTAAAACTCTGTTATCTCACTTGTTAGATTAGAATCAATCTAAGCATTAGGACGTAGACAGAGAACACAGGGGGCCAACACCTTCAACATATTGTCTAGCTGTCACCATTGTTAACAGCTAACCCGAGAATGCAACTTTAAAAAAGGTTTTGTGATTTACACATGAAAGAAGTGAAACTATCACTGTATTCTAAGAGATGAAAGGCTTAACAAATAATAATTTTTCAATGTATACTTTCAGTGACATCACACTGTAATTTTTTGTGATAAATTCTGTGAAATGATTGAGCCCTCCATTATCATCTGTTGAAGGAGCGTCGCTCCGAAAGCTAGTGCACTTCCGATTAAACCTGTTGGACTATAACCTGGTGTTGTGTGATTTTTAACCTTCAGATTTAAGATAGCTATGAAGATGATAAGTCAGGACATTGTGTAAAGCTACTGAATTGGCGGAAGGCAAATTACGTCAGTATCAGGCAGAGCTAGGACGTATCAATTGGGAGGAGCTGCTATCAGGCATTTCCACATTTTGTTTGTGGGAACTGCTTGTTAAATCCTGACAGGATAATCATCTGGTGAACGTCCTCCCCACTGTTCGAGTTTCAATTTATTTTGTTTGAACAGATGTTTCAAGGCCGCTGCATATCAGACAACAGGAAGAGATAAAGGATGATTCTGCACTGTGTCCTTTGCAGGGCCAGCTTGTCTCCCCAGGCACCTGAAGTCTTTATTGTAGGTCAGAGAGCTTCAGAATTAATAGAGCACTGAAGGAGGCCATTTAGCCCATTGCGCACCGACGAGCTCTCCAACATCACAATTTGAAAACAGAGAGAACAGAGTGTGTGTGTCTGTGTGTGTGTGTGTGTGAGAGAGAAAAATAACAGAGAAAAAGGACGTGAAGAGAGATAAAAGGAATGTAGATAAAACGGAGCGACAGAGTGAGTGAGAGCAAGGGGAGTCAGGCGAATGTGAAGTTAGATCAGAAGACAGCGTGGGGCCGTACCCTGTGAGCACTATGCTGTCATCCCAGATCATTTATCACGAATAATATCACAGAGCCGGGTTGATGACGGCTGAACAGGATCCATAAGAAGAATTGACTGGTTACAGGGAGATAGTGAATTAATTTACAAAATCTTGGCACACAGGAACTTGTCGGCCCTCTAGACACGGTGTGAGAGGAAGGGTGAGAGAATCTCAGTGAGGGGGATCACTGACTGGGGGGAAATCAGTATCTCAGTTGTCGGTCAAATAACGACCGATAAAGCTTGAACACCTCGTCCGTGGTTTTGTAATTCACATTTCAATTTATATAGCTCCACATCGTAAGTGTATTTTAACAAACTTGTCTCTTTGTAGTTTTCATGGTTTGGTATGTGCAGAAAACTTGTTTTTTTTAGTCCCTGTATTTTGTGTTGAATAAACACATTTTATTACTGAGGAAGAAAGGACCTGTTCCGATGGGACAGTCTTCGTCTGAACCATGCTGCGGCCAGATTCCGAGTGAATCCTAACTAAGGCTGTAGACAGAGCTTTAAACTAATTAGGAGAGTGTGTGTGCACGGGGTGGGGGTGCAGTTACAGGTTTTAATTAGAAAAGAGGAGGTAAGAGTACAGAGCTCAGGAGAGGTTATTAAAATCTCCAGCACATACGCAAATAGGACAGAGTGTATGGAAAGTGTAAGCAATCATACTTCAAGCACACTGAATCAACAAATGACAATGAGAAGAGGAACCGTTAATACAAGATTGCAGGGGTTCTATCTGAATGCATGCAGCATAAGGAATAGGGTGAATGAGCTTGTGCCACAGATTGAAATTGGTAGGTATGATGTGATGGGCATCACAGAGAAGTGGCTGCAAGGGTATCAGGATATTCAAGGACATATATCTTATCAAAAAGATAGGTGGCAGAGGGAGTGGGTTTACATTATTAATAAAAAATAAAACTAAATCAATAGTAAGAAAGAAAGTAAGGTCAGATGGTGGAGAATCTACGTGGGTAGAATTGACAAACCAAAAGGAAAGACAACCACAGTTGAAGACTTGCACAGGCCTCCAAAGAATAGTCAGGAGCTGGGGCATAAGATACACAAGGAGATAGAAAAGATCTGTAGGTAAGGCAAAGTGGGGATTTCAATATGCAAGTGGAATGGGAAACCAGGTTGGTAGTGGGTCACAAGAAAAGGAATTTGAGGATGTCTACAGGATGGCTTTTTGGAGTATCATGTGGTGGAGCCCACTCGGGAACAGATGACACTGGATTTAATGACGCAGGCTAGATAAGGGAGCTTAAGGTGAAGGTCAACTTCAGAAGCAGTGATGAGAACATAGTTGAATTTATTCTGCAATTTGAGAGAGAAGAAAGAATCAGAGTTAACAGTATTTCAGCTGAATAAAGGCAACTGGAGAGGCAGAAGGGAGAAGCTGGATAGAATTGACCGGGACAGGGGGCGAGCAGGAAAGACAGGGGAACAGCAATGGCAGGAGATTCCAAGGTTAATTCAGGAGACACTACAGAGATTCATGCTGAGTAATAGAGACATGGTACAGGGAGGATGAGGCAACCAGGGCTGACAAGGGAAGTCAGGGATTGCATATAAGAAAAAGAGCAAGCAGATAATGCGGTGAAGGGCAGAGAGAAACCGGAGAATTGGGACCAACAGAAGTCAAGAAAAAATAAAAAAGGAGAGAGAAGATTAAATATGGGTCTAACCGAACCAGTAATACAAAGGAAACTGTAAGAGATTATTTAGATATATAAAGTGCAAAATACAGGTAAAAGTGAATATGGACCACTAGAATATTATGCTGGAGAGACAATAGTTGAAAACAAAGAAATAGCTGAGAAACTTTGCATCAGTCTTCATGGTGGAAGACACGAGTAATTTCCCAAGAATTGAAGAGAGTGAGAGGGCAGTCCTGAATATGGTGGTCATCACCGAGAAGAACATGTTAGAAAACGGAATGGCCTGAATGTGGCTAACTCACCTGGACCAGTTGGACTACACCGCAACCTTGTAAGCAAGATAGCTGAAGATTCAGTGCAAGTGTAAGTGATAATCTTTCAGGAATGACTAAAACCACGAAAGGACCAAGTTGCTGTATACTTGCTAACATGACAACCCCGTTTAATAGGGGACTTAGGCAGAACATGTAAAACTGCAGACTGATTAGCCTAACCTTGGTTGTGGGTAACATCATGGAACCCATCGTGGTGAATGGGATTTCTGAATACTTGGAGGTCTTTCGTAAAATAGGACAGAGTCAGCATGTTTAATCAAGGGGAGGTCATGCCTGACAAACTGGCTAGAATACTTTGAGGGAGAAATGAGCAGATTAAATCAAGGGAAACCGATTGATGTTATCCATCTGCACCTCAAGAATCCTTTGACAAGGTGCCATGCATGAGGCTATTGAGAAAGATATGGGCCCATGGTGTTAGAGGCAAGGTGCTAGCATTGATAGAGGTTTGGCTGTCTGACAGAAAGCAGAGAGTGGGGATCAAAGGGTTCTTCTCGGGATTGCAGCCAGTGACAAGTGGTGTTCCACAAGACTCAGTGAAGGGACCACAACTTTTCACTTTGTGCATTCATTACCTATACGAAGAAACTGAGGGCATTTTAGCTAAGCTTTCAAACATTGCAAAAACAGATTGAGGGACAGGTAGCATTGAAGAGGAGGTTCTTTTACAGTAGGGTGTTCGAGCGCATTTCCTCAACTTCCCGCACCTTCGCCCTTGAACTCCAACCTTCCCACTACAACAAGTTAGAACCTCTCTGGTGCTCGCCTTCCACCCCAACAAACTTAGGATACAACGCATAATCCTCCGCCATTTCTGCCACCAACAGTCGGACCCCACCACCAGAGGTTTACTTCCTCCCATTCCTATCATCAAACTGCTGAGACCATTCCCTCACAACCTCCCTTGTAAAGTCCACACGGCCCCACCAAGCCACCTTCCACACCTGGCACTTTCCCTTGCCATTGCAAGAGATATGAAAGCTGTGCCAACAGCTTTCTCCTCACCTTCAACCTAGGCCCAGTGGATACTTCTACATCAGGCAGAGAACATCCTGTGCATCCAAACACCACATCTAGTCTGTCCATTGCTCCTGGTCTCCACTACATTGGCGAGACAGGACGTCAACTTGCAGAACGATTCAGGGAACATTCACGGACACCCAAACCCAAAAACCCCACTTTCCTGTGGCAGAATAGTTCAACTCTCCCTCCTGCTCCGCCAAGTCTTGCAAATTTTTGGCCTCCTCCACTGCCAGATTCTTGCCACCTGACGTCTGAAGGAAGAATGCATCATCTCCTGCCTTGTGACCCTGCAAACACACGTAATCAAGTACAATTTCACCAGTTTTCTCATCTCCCCTCCCTCCACCTTATCCCAGATCAAACCTTCCAACTCAGTACCCCCCTCTTGAACTGTCATGCCTGTCCTTCTTCCTTCCCGACTGCCCACTCCACCTTCCACTCTGAGCTATCACTATCACCACGCACCTTCATCTAGGAGTCGCCTTCCAAGCTACCTTCCTCCCAGCGCCAGCCCCTCCCATTTATCTCTCTGCTCCCTTCCGCCCACCCCACATTCCTGATGAAGGCTTTATACCTGAAACGTCGAATCTCCTGCTCCTCGGATGCTGCCTGACAGGCTGTGCTTTTCTATGATCACACTGTTTGACTCTGATCTCCAGCATCTACGGTCCTCACTTTCACCTGCTGAAGGACTTTCACAGGTTTGGAGAGTGAGCAAAGAAGTGTCAGATGGAGTACAATGTGGGAAAGTGTGGGAAAGCATTTTGCCAGGATGAATAGAAGCATGGACTATTTTCTAAATAGCGAGCAAAATCAGAAATCTGATGTGAAAAAAGGCGAGGGAGTTCTAGTCCAGGAGTCTTGAAACGTAAAGTTGCAGGTTGGCAGTAGTTCGGAAGGCAAATACAATGATTGCATTTATTTCAAGAAAGCTTAAATATAAAAACAGGGATGTATTTCTAAGGCTCAACATGCTTTGGTCATGCTACATTTGGATTATTGTCGCAGTTTTGGGTCCCATATCTCAGGAAGGATGGACTGATCCTGGAGCGTTTTCAGACGAGCTTCACCGGAATGGTGCCAGGAATGAAAAGCTTAACAAATGAAGAATATTTGAGGGCTCTGGGTCTGCATTTGATAGAGTTTAGAAGAATATTAGGAGGTCTAATTGAAACTTACAGAATACTAAATTACCTGGGACAGAGTGGATTACGAAGGTATATCGAATGGTACGAGAGACTAGTACCCGAGAGCACAGAGTAAAGAGAAGACCTTTTCAAACAGAGATAAAGAGAAACCTCTTCAGACAGAGAGTGGTGAATCTATGGAATTCACTGCCCCAGAAGGCTATCGAATCCAGGTCATGGAGTTTATTTAAGAGTGAGACAGATAGGTTCTCGACTGACAAGGGGATCAAGGGTTACAGGTAGAAAGCGGGAGAATGGGATTGAGAAGCTAAACAGCCATCATTGAATGGCGGAGCAGGCTCAATGGGACTAATGGCCAAATTTCTGCTCGAATGTCTTCTGATTGTATTGTTAATATTGGCTCTCCTCATTTCTCATTGGAGTTGTATCCTGGAATTTGATCTTCAAATGATTTATAAAGAGTAACATTTCAATACTGATGACTGGGAAATATCATGTTCCCTCCCCCAGTCTCAGAACCCATGTCCCCAATATCATAATCAGACTGCAATTGAAGTCCAGTGAATGGTACTTAATCACAGTTGATTGGCATCGATAACATTAACAGCGTGACCCTCACCAGCCCTCTCTGATCCTCGAATAACCATCTGAATTGCATGTCACGTCATATTTTCTGTTAACATATCCATGTCATTTGTCCGTTATCACTCATGTAGTCGTAGGCACATTTTCCTGTCAGATTATGGACTGGAAAAATTCTCTCCATATTTTACAGACATTCTAATCACTGATCAGGAGTTAAAGAATGAATGTTTCAACTTACAAATGGAGAAACTTGTTTATATTCTGACAATCCTTTGACATTACTCCCATATCCAAGGCAGATTGAATGGTTACACGCATTCCATCGACCATCTCCAATATATCTCCGCTTATGCCAAATGTGTAAATTATAAACGTTCTTTTGAATTTTAATAAAATCAATATTAAATTGAAAGGGGTTAACTGGAGGTATTTGTTCAGTGACTGTGATTAATGTCAATCTCCGTGGATCCTAATTATCCCAGTGGAGAGTTTCCATTGTTGAATGATAAATGGGCTCTTTTCAATGTGTTATTTCATGGTTTGAGTAGGAGCATCACTGACAGCACTAACAGGGATCAGCAGCTCGAGAGAGAAGAGGAAGAGAGATCAGAATCTAAGAACATTAGACTGGAACGTTACAATAATGGTTCAAAATCTGAGGACCTTGGATTGGAATGTTCCAACAAGGGATCAGAATCTAAGATCAGTAAACTGGAATGGTACAACAATGCATCAGAATCTGAGATCAACAGACTGGAATGGTTCAACAATGTATCAGAATCTGAGAATATCAGACTGGAATATTACAATAACAGAGAGGCGTTTATCCTTGGGTCTTTACTATCTTTCTCGGCCTTGGATATCATTAACATCACAGATCCATGATATCCTTTGGATTATTCAAGGTGGTTACTATCCCATCCTCGCTAGCGTTGGTGTTCCTGGTAAGTCATTATATTTGGCTGCTAAACTGCGTTGAACTGAATTTCTGCTGTGATATATAAAATTTGGAAAGTGCAAGACAATGCATTCACTTCCAAACAAAAATTCATTTCATTATATCGATTATAATAATCAAACTACTATTTATAAATTACTCACTGATATACGAGAAGGAACCAGACTGTTCACAAACACCATAATCCATTTTATCCTTCGCAGATTTACATCTCCATGTCCTCTCCACTCACTAATCCTGTCCAATACCACCGTCATGATATCCCAATCTCGTCCTCAGTCTCAGTGCAACATCTGAATAAACCATTTGTGCCTTTCTTCAATCCGGATGCAACAGTTCCACGTTCCTTCTAACCACATGTCCATCACTAAATCATTGTTCTTGAGAATGATTAACTTGTTCTCTGCACTTACGGGAAGACAGTTTATGGTGGTCAAGCCAGTGACTCATAATTTGGAGCCATATAATAATGGTCAGTTGATATCTCATGAAGGAAATTGGGGAGCTTAAAAGCAACCATCATCATTTGTTATAAAAATCAATCTGCTTGCCTCTCAAGACCTTGAGGGAAGTCAATGTATCATGCTTCGCTCGTCAGGTTTCCGTGTGATGTATGTGATGAACACGTGGGTGAACTGTACTTTTGAGAGAATTAAAAGCCAGTAATAACTACCTGACAGCACAAGAGTTCTGAAAAATAGATATAATATAACATTTGGTCGAACAACCCGATTAGCTCATTGTCTCAAAACAAAAACAAATTCAGCAAAACATCTTAAATTATGCCCGAAAATACCTACCTCCAACCCAGTTTGAATTTATTATATTGTCAATCTTAAAAGCCAATGATACAATCCCCAATATTTTGGCGGTACAAGATCGTGGAAAATTGAACAGTTGAGAAGAGAACTGCCAAACTACCAGCATGCAAAGACTGCCTGAATAATAGCTCTCCAATGGGTAGTTCTAATGATTAGTAACTGGTGAAGCAGAGTCCCCAAGAAGAGAAGAAGACAGGAATATGGAGAAGAACCGAAAGCTTCCTGGTTTTGAGATAAGAAGTTTTGTTTTGTAAATCTTAATTAGGAGTCTTATCGGACTAGTATTGTGGAGGAGGAAGAAGTTGTAAATAGTCATTCGTTTATTATTCTCTGTTATACTTTAAGAAATAATGTTGTTATTTTTTACTTCCAATAGATTTGGACTCTAGAATTATCAGAAATCCCTGCATGGAATAAATCTTTAGCCTGTTGCTGGTTTTAATTAAGCAGGAAGATTTATCCTGCGTCGTAACACTGCAAACCCACAGCTATGCATTTTACTCTGGAACAGCTGAACCAGCCATTCAGTTCAAGATCTGCATAACATGCTGTCCTCACCAAGGCAGCATACATCCTGTGAGAGAAGAAAAAATGATAGCTCCCTTTCTCTGCCTGTTTTCTGTATTGCTACATCCTATTTCCATTCAGGTACGTGATCATCACCTATTTTAAGTGTATTCAATTTCATTGAAATTCTCCCCGAGAGTGATGCACATCCCCATGGGCACCTCTGGTGCTGGATTTATTGATGCTGACGTACAGATGTAAGGGACTTATAAATTCCATGTCAGTCGTAGTGCATAGAGAAGGAATGGCTTTTTGTGGCACAGGAAAGAAATGTCGATGTCTAAGTGAGAGAAAAGATGTTTTGTGATCATCCCCGAGAGTGTTGTTGAGGCAGTATTTGGGGTACTGTGGATAGACTTTCTCTCAAGTTTCACCAGACTAATCCCTGGGAAGATGGCATGAACAGTGAGTGAAGCTCGGTGAGAGAATAAGAGGTGATTGCGTTGAACCTTAAGGGGGATGGACAATCACTCATGATGTACTTAACAGACACTGATATGTTACAAGTTCCATGGCTGTTTTACACTCAAATTACATGATTCTCGACAGTTTAAGAGCCTCAACCCAACCACCTCCACTCCCTATTTCGACTGAGACAGAGGGAAAGATAGGAGAAACAGAGATAGATAGATAGATCGAGAGAGAGAGAGAGAGAGATAGAGAGAGAGAGATAGAGAGAGGGATAGAGAGAGGGATAGAGAGAGAGATAGAGATAGAGAGAGAGAGAGAGAGAGAGAGACAGAGAGAGAGAGAGAGAGAGAGAGAGAGAGAGAGAGAGAGAGAGAGAGAGAGAGATTCAGGTTTTAAAATAAACTCTCCCAATATTAATACAGTTCAATTGATGCGTGATCCTGCAATGAACGTCATGAGTTCAATAATCTCGACGGCAGCAACAATATTTTCATTATAAAGAGAAGGAGAGAAGGAAAGTCTTTTTATGCTGCCGGAAATAAACAGAGATGTCTAAGAGGAAAAATAGTTATTGTGATCATTGCTGTGAGCGTTGTTGAGGCAGTATTTGCGATATTGTGGACTGACTTTTTCTACTTTATAAGGAATGATCGCCTTGCCACAGAGAGAGTGCAATGGAGTTTCACCAGACTAATCCCTGGGATGATGGTGCCATGAAGAGAGAGTAAGGATTGTGAGAGAATGAGAGTTGATTACTTTGAACCTTGAGGGGGAGGAACAGTCACTCACGATGTTCTAAATAGACACTGATATGGTGAAGAATTCCATGGCTTCTTTTCTACTCGGGTTACATGACTGACGGTAGTTTAAGAGCCTGTGAGAATATTCCCTTCACTCGACACCCAATTCCTATTTCACATGAGAGAGACAGAGGGCCAGTGTTTGAGTAAACTAACCCCACATTAATACAGTGCATTTGCTGTGTAGTCCTGCACTGAAAGGCTCTTTATCCGCAATCCCTACAGCAGCCACAATACCTTCATGCTAAAACAGGTAACTACTCTCACCTCCATGTAGAACATGGATGTGTCTTCTCGGCGATGGAAGATGCCTCCTTGAGACTTGGCACAAATCATTTGGCTTCCCTCCTCACTGCCAGCAAAGCTTGTTAAAGTAGCACACGCTCTACAAACAATGGAACCATGATTAACGCCATGGAGTCCTCTATCAGTGCAGTCTAAGTTTCACTGGTTTGTCATGTTGGAATATCAGTGACCCCCTCTTGTTCCTGTATAACTGTCTCATGGGGATGAATAGCCTCCTCCTGGTCTCATTGAGCAGGTTTAAGGGTCTGATTGGGCTCTGCCTGTTCCTGCTTAACAGCTCGATGCACTGAACAGACCACTCTTCTTCCTGTCTAACAGGCAGGAGTATTGAATGTGCTGTCACCCTTCCTGTTCCTGAATGCTAGCTCATACCCGTGTGCAACCAGCTTGAGATGCTGAATGAGCTCCTCTATTAACTGTGAAAATGTGCAGGGTCTGGCCGTGCTGTTACATAAATGTTACCGACACTTTAACAGCACAAACCGGAATGCTGTCCGGGTCTTGCTGCACATGGACACAGAATGGTTCAGGAGCTGATGGGGGACAAAATGTTCTGAACATTCTGTGATCTTCAGTCATCATACATACTTCAGATCTTATGATGGGAACATATATTGATGGAGTAGCTGAAGATATTTGTGGTGAGGAGGCTAACCTGAGGATTTTCTGCAGAGATGTTTTGGGAATGAGAAGATTGATGGCAAACCTCTTTATTTATATTCTGAAAGACCCCGTCCAGTGGGAAGGTTACACCTGATTCTATTCAGCTCTAATAAGTAGGTGGCCCCGATGCCATCCTCAGTCAAATATTGCCTTGGTATCTAAGCCATTCACTCTTTCCTGAGACCCTGTGTTCGCCTCTTGATTATATCAATAGGTGACGGTGTATATGTAGGGAGGGATTTCCTCTCACAGAAGCTAATCACTTAGAAATTATCTGGGCTAGAGAGCTAGGGGAGTTACATCACTGAAAGCATTTAAGTAGGAGGTAGATGGATTTTAACCTGTCAGAGAGTTAAGGGGTGAAGAATTGGGCATTAAAGAGGAGTTACTGTCAACAGTAGATCAGCCATGATGTTACGCAAAGGCTTGATCATCCAAATTACCTGATCCCGTTCCTTTTGTCCTCATATTCAGTAATTACAAAGTTAATGGCTGTAATTTTCTTGAACGTTATTTTATTGAGCTGAAAATGTGTTGCTGGTTAAAGCGCCGCAGGTCAGGCAGCATCCAAGGAACAGGAAATTCGACATTTCGGGCATAAGCCCTTCATCAGGATGCTGCCTGACCTGCGGCGCTTTAACCAGCATCACGTTTTCAGCTCTGATCTCCAGCATCTGCAGATCTCATTTTTTACTCGTTATTTTATTGAACGTTGCAATCTGAGAGAGTAAAGTATTTTGTGAGTCATGTCTGGTTGCGGTATGGGGACTGTATTCACAGTGAATCTGGGTCTATAATATGATCAACAAATGAACCACAAGTTGCAGAGAGGAAACACTGTAAAGAGACCAGAGGCATCTTTTGAACCAAATAGCATTTTCCAACCTACACCAAACCATGTGTGACAGTCTTGAGTTGCTGAATGAAATCTTGTGTTACTGTGGACCAGGTATGTGGAGCAAGTGGCCTCCATCTGCTCCTTGCAGGAGCTGTGAGGGGTTGAATAAAACATAGTAACACAGAACTGAACAGCAGGAATGGACAATTAGATACTTTGTCACTGCTCCATGTGCTTTTGGTCTCAGCGGCTTGTCTGTTTCAGTCTGTATAATATTTTACTACATAACAAAAACTAATTTGAATAAATGCAAACATACAGCCACCACAATCCTCTGGGGAAGGGAATTTCCACTTGAACAGCCCTTTGACAATTTCTCATTTGTGTTCCAACAAATGTTGGAGTGTTACGATGTCCTTTTCCAGTCCCACTCCTCCTCTGTTTACACCAAACATAAATGCAACCAATTTAGTGATGTGACCAATGATATAGGTCTCAAAGTAAGTCATTTTCGAGACAAATGTGAGACACAGAAAGTTGAACTCATAACAAATGTTGACATGACAGAGTGCCCCAAATGTTATTCTACTTTTCAAGTTATTCTGCTCACACGGCCACTGGTAGTGGGATTTATTTCTGGATCAGTTGGATTTGGCTGAATTCCCTTCGTTTCAGGCAGTGGAGAGATTCTAGTGAATCCTCACTATGAATCCTTCACAAGTGATAAATATGACGCAATGATTTTATGGTCTCACACGTTGCAATCTGGCTGAACAAAATAAGAGAGAGGGATCAATCGGCTGGTGCTTCTCAGACAGGGAACATTTTTCTTCCTCTCTGTGTTGGAACATACAATTTTGTCAACTGAATATCAAACTGGGCCATGTGTGATCTCCTGGAACATTCTCTGGAAAACCTGATGATGGATTATATGCAGGTGCGTCATTGCTCTTGTTGTACACAATTCCTTCCAATTGCAAAAATGTGCCTAATTTATAATTTAAAGACATGCTTATATGTGTGTGTGTAATTTGTACATATTGGTAGGTGTCTTTATCGTATGTGTGTTAATATCAATGCATGTTTTTCTTCAGGTTTCTTCTCTAGCTTTAGTCTCCCTGACAGGAGATAATATGCATCCAACTGATACACTTTTCAGAAAGACATGGATGGTTCAATCCTATTTCTCAGCTAAGATCAAAACTGATAAACCCCATAACAAAAGGCTGGCATTCCAGGAATGAGTAAAGGGAAACCTCTTTGAAAATCTTCGAAAATAATTATATCTTTCTGTTTTAGTATTAGGGGATCAATCCTGCACACAGTACATCAGGTGTGGTCTCAACAATGCCCTGTACAGATGCAGTAAAACATTCCTGCAATTAAACCTGATACCTTTTGCCAAAAACAGCATCATTCCACTTACCTTCCAAATCATTTGCCGCATCTGACTTCATATGATTCATGTCGCAAGAACATGGAAACCTCCTGTATCCCAGAGTTTGGCAATCTCTCTCCATTTAAATTGTTTACCATTGTTTCATCCTTCATGCCAAAATAGAATTTCTGCTGAAGGTTTGCTCACTAACCTTCCCTGCTTGTATCACATTGCAGACTTACTACCACCATTTGATGACACATTGAATGACCATCTTGGTATACGAGCTAATTGAGCTCCAAGTCATTCGCTCTCCTTCCTCCAGATCTTTGTTCCAGATTATTGATCATTGATGACCCCACAGTGATCTCTGAGGCACTCAATCAGTTACAGCTTTGCAGCCTGAAAATAAACATTTATCTATACTTTCTATTTCCTGTAAGTGGCAGCTTCCCTGTTCCTGTGTAGCGGCTCGGGTGGGTTGAATGGTCTCCTCCTGGACTGTGTAGTGTACTGAATGAGCTGAATTACTCTTCATTCTATAATCCTGTGTAATTCCTTAGAGGGGCGGATTGGTCTCCTCCTGTGTCATTAAAACGATCCTGTCTGACTGAATGGAGTCTTCCCCAACCCTGTAACAGCCTTGAGGGTGGATTGAGGGAACAACACATGGGGTAGGGACAGCAGTATATCTCTATAAGAGCATCGAGGAGTGGATTGAGGAAACTAGGGGAAGAAATTGCCCATTCGGCTTCTCCATTCAGTATGTACATGACTGATCCGAGCGCGTCTGACCATCCATTTCCTGTTTATTCCCAATAAACACTGACCCTTCTGTCCAGTATAGATCAGTCGAGCTCAGTCTTGAATATCTTCAATAACCGAGTCTTCACTGCTCCCTGAGGATGAGGACACCACAGGTAGCACAACACTAAAGTGAACGGGACATCCTTATTTAATTGTGGGATTGTTAATTTAAAACTGTGTTAACTGAACATCAAATCACCACCTCTTTTCAGACATAAGGACAGAATAATTAGGAATATTTAGGAACATAATCCATTCCGGACTCCAAACCTATCCCACATTCCCACTGACCCTTTCCATTCAAACATATAATGCACCCAGCCTCTGCTGCTGTCTCAGGAAGAGAATGCCTGATAGCATAATACCGCAGGAGCATTAAAGAAATGAGTAGATTGAGGCCATTCAGCTTATTGAGTCGGAACTTCCGTTCAATAATTTCTTATATGTACCTCGACCTCATTCTTCTGCCTTCTCCCTAGAATCCTTGATCCCCTTACAAATCAAATACATATCGAATTGTGTCTTAATGACACTAGTGTCTGGCCTCTGTGTATCTGTATGTAAGTGTTTGCACGTATGTGTATGTGTGTGTGATTGTGTCTGTGCCTCTGTTTGTGTGTGTGTGTGTGTGTGTGTGTGTGTTTGTGTCCATGTGCTTGTTGTCTGTGTTTGCGTATCTACATCAGCCTGTCTGTGTTTCGGCCTGTGTTTCGATCTGTATTTATGTCCATTTGTATGTGACTGCATCTGTATTTGTGTGTTTATTCGTTTATGCATACCTATCTCCTGGTAAGTATTGTGTGTGTTCATCCATGTATTTCTGTATCTGCATCTCTGTGCAGGGAGATATCTGTGTATTTTTTTTGAAGTGTAAGGACTGTTGTTGGAACTGTCAGTGCGTTTAAATTGAGAATCGTCTTTTACTGAACATTGATCCTTAATTGGTCAGTAGGACGTGGATATTTCAGATTCTCCACACGAAGTGTCCTGGTCCTCTCCAGCTCTTCAAGAGTTCTCACCACATGGAGGGGAAAGGGGAGTGAGGGAACGGATATCGGGCACTCCACTAAACGGCCTGGCCCTTTCTATCCTATTCATGCTGTTTCTCCTCGAATAGGAGAAAGGGATGGAGGGAGAGTGGGAATGGGTGACCCGGCTGTTTGTGCTTATGTAGGTGGGTGGAGTTGTGAGGTGTTTGGAATGAGTCAGTCGACAGTTTTGAATCCATGTAGTATTATTAGTTGTTGAATTCAATAGTGAGAGTGGGAGTGCCTGAGCCTTATTTGGAGACAGAGCGTGAACCTTGTTCGGGGTTAGGTGCTATAACAGATATACAGCGAATGTGAGTGAGCAGAGAGTATATGGCAACTCTTATCCTAACAAAGCGAGGACGATATTGTTGCTTGTCCTGTATTGTGGGACATTTCTTCAGATCATCTCAGCGTCGAGATGAGCCTGCTTGAATGTCTTGTCCAGGTCTATCACTAATAACGACACAGACATGTCCCTCAGGTTCCACAGAATCAGTTTAAGTAGAGTTTACAGATAGCAAGGAGAAGCAAATATCGGTGTGTTATATATCGAAAACAAAACGGTAGCCGGAAATCTGAGCACCATATGGTCTGGAAATTAGATAGGCAAATTTTGTGGATACCGACGTCTTATTGAATGGTCTCAAGTTGTACCTAAACTGCGTTAACGGTGACAGCTGAAGCAGTGAAAAATAAGTTCTGTAAGTGTATATGAGGTGCATTGAAGAGAATGTTGTGAAGCAAAGTAGAGAGCAGGATATTTCGGATTTGATGTTGTATGGTCAGAATGATGAATTATTAACCTTGGTCTGAAGCAGCTTTTAAGGGATAATGGCATTTATAAGATGCATTTTACAAGGTGTCTGTCGACAATATAGAATACTTGAATGTTCTTGTCAAACATCATGGAAGACTGGAGGCTAGAGTGTCAAAATATCTTCAGTGAATTTGGAAAGTATAATATAACATTCAGTGGGAGACAAGCAATGGCTGTTAGAGTCATAGAGTCCGATAGCACGGAGACAGGCCCACCAGCCCAAACTGGTCCATTCCGACCAAAATGTCCATCCACGTTAACCCCATTTCCCTGCAATTGCCCCTTATCCTTCTAATTCTTTCCTACCCGTGTGTTTTTCAAATGCCTTTTAAATTTCGTTAATGTATCCGCCTCAACCACTTCTCATTCCATTTGCGTAACAGCTCCTGTGTTAAAAAGTTGTTCCTCAGGTTCCCTTATATTCTGTCCCCTCTGACCTTAAACTGATGCCCTCCAGTCTGTGATTGCCAAACCCCGGGAAAAAAAAGACTGGGTGCATTCACTCTATCCATGCCTGACATGATCTTATAAACCTCAATATGATCCTCCCACAGTCTCATGCACACAAAAGTAAAAAGTCCTAGCTTGTCCAACCTCTTTCAATAACTCAGACCATTGAAACCTTGGCAACATCCTTGTAATTCTTTTTCTGCACTCTTTCCGGTTTAATAACGTCCTTCCTATAGCAAAGTGAACAAAACTGAACATAACACTGTCAATATGGCCTCACCAACATCCTGTATAACTGCAACATAGCTCCCTAATTTCCATACTTAGTGATATAAACCGATTAAGGTCAGTGTTCCAAAAGCTCAATTCACTGTCTACCTCGGAATCAACTTTCAGAGAACCATGCACCTAAATTCCAAGGTCCCTCTCTCCCACTGCACTCCTTAGGACCCAACCATTCACCATGAAACTCCAAACTTGATTTGACTTTCTAAAATGCAAGAACTTACACTGATCAATATTAAATCCATTTGCCTTTTTGCAGCCACTTCTCCAGCTGATCAAGATACTTCTGAAATTTCTGAAATTTCTGATAACCTTCCTCACTCTCCATGATGCCGCCTGTTTTAGTGCCGTCTTCAAACTTACAAATCCTGCCTGTGCATTCTCATTTAAATCATAGATACATGTAATATGTAGTGGTGCCAGCATCAACCCCTAAGGCATCCCACTATTCACAGGCCTCCAGTCTGACCAGCATGTTTCCATTATGAATCTCTGCTTTGTAACATCAAGTCAATGTTGTACCTAATTTGCCAGCTCCCCCTCAATTCCATGCGATCTAACCTTCCAGAGCGGCTTACCATGTGGAACCTTATTGAAGGCCGTACTATAAACCATCTAGACAACATATACAACCCGGACCTACTCAATGTTGCTGGTCACTTTAGCAAAGAACACCAACAAAATTGTGAGTCATGATCTCCCTTACACAAACTCCCGTACTGAATTTGATGAAGGGCTTTTGCTTGAAACATGGATTTGCCTGTTTCTCGGATGCTGTCTGACCTGCTCAGCTTTTCCAGCACCATTCTAATCTTACTCCGAACCACACCCTGTCTTTCCAAGTGCATGTGTATTCAATCTCCCCGAATCTTCTAAAGTAACCTACCCACTAGCTTTTAGGATTACTGGTCTTTAGTTCCCAGGTTTATCTTTGCAGCATTTCTTGAATACGGGCTCAGCATTCGCTATGCTCCAGTCGTCCAGGACCTCACTCTTTGGCCAGCGATGATAGAAAAGAGGCAAGCAATGCTCCCGCAATTTCTTCTCTATGCTTCTATCCTCCTGCAGTGTTCCTGAATATAACTGGTCAGGACCAGGGGGTTTTAGAAATACTGCAAAGTCTGAAACATACGTCTATTTATTTCAGGTACGAACACGAAAGAGTGTGAAAGTGACTCAATGATGATTAACATCACAAATTAGAAAACATGTTAATTAGAAGAAATGACTTGAGAAGAATTCCAGCTATTGTGGTAACCTGAGAATTCTCAGAAATTAACGATCCAAAAAAGGAAGGTCATGAAACTGAAAAGGAAATCAAAAAGAGAACATACCTGCTTACAAACAGGAACACAAAGACTGCATCAATCTGCGATCTATATTTCGAAGGAAACAAAATAAAAGCAAGATCAAATGTGGAAATTTGTAATCGGGAGAGGAGAGGTCATTGTGGAGAACAGGAAAATGGCCAAGAAAACAACCAGTTACTTTACATCTGTCTTCATGGAGGAAGATCCAGAAAGTCACCCAGTAATACCAAGTGATCATATCGGACTCCTGGAGCTAAAGACATAAAGTCAATTCATATCAGTAACAAGGTAGTACTTGAACAATGGAGTTGGATTGAGCATTGCTAAGTCTGACGAAACAGATGTACTTCCTATCAAAATGTCAGAAATAAATCACCAATAGTATTATTAATTGCACTGTCGATGACTGTGTTTATTTTCCTGCACATTCTGCAGAGACTGGAAACTATTGTGGATAAACGTGAGTCAAGCACTATAGATGAATGGAAGGGATCCAAACAGATAAAGGGAAAAAGAGGGTGGAGAACTGCAGACCAGTTAAATTAAGAGTTGCAGTGAAAGTGTTGGAATCCATTACACAGGATGACATTTTTTGTTATCTAGAAACTAACAGCTACATTGGAGAGAATCAGCATGCATTTCTGAGAGAGAAATCATACTTGATAAACTTCGGAATTGTTTTAAGTAATTTCTTACAGCATCGATAATGGGGAATCAGTAGAAGTGGCATACATTGGATTTTCGGAAGGGTTTCTAAAAGATCTTAGTGAATTCCTAAATGCAATGAATGTGAAGGGTATTTGGAGGAATACATGTAAGTGGTAAGTTAAAGTTTGGTTCGCCTCCATTTAAGAGAGTCAGAACATTGATGTAAAGACATGTTGAAGCAGTTTCACTGCGTGTTGGTGGGACTGTACCTGGAATATTGTGTACAGTTTTGGTGACCGAATCTCAGAAAGAATATACTGACCGCAGAGGAAGTGCAATGGACATTCTCCAGATTAATCCCTCAGATGGTGAGATTGCCTGATGAGGAACTCGGTCTGTGTTCTCTCGAGTTTCAAACAATGAGAGGTGGGTCACAGTGAAATTTAGAAAATTCACAAAACATATGACAACTTGGTAATTAACAGAACGCTTCCCTCGCTGTCTATTCCACATTCAAGGCAAATAATGGCAGGATCTGGGACAGGCCAGTTAAGGCTGCAATATGGTGGAAAAACTTCACTTGGAGGGGACTAACTAACACAGGGGCATGGAAACCTACTGACAGGCAAGATTAGTGAGAATCTCCAGATATTCTCCAAGTGTGTCCAGCGGAACAGAACAACCAGGGAACAGGTAGGACTAATTAGTGAGTTGCCAAGTCGCAACCAAATCAACTTTAGTTGTAGGAGACAGAGGGTGGTGGAAGAAGGCTGATGTGTGATTGGAGGCTAGTGTCCAATGGTGTACCTCGGGGATCAGTGCTGTGTCTCTTAATATTTCTGATTCGGAAGTGTTGGTGTTGGACTGGGGTGGACAAAGCTAAAAATTGCATAACACCAGGTTATAGTCCAAAAGATTTCTTCAGAGGCAATAGCTTTCGAACTGCTTCATCCAAGCGAACAACCACCTGATGAAGAAGCACCGCTTCAAAAGTTCGTGCCTCCAAATAAACCTGTTGGACTATAAGCTGGTGTTTCCTGATTTTAAACCTTATCATAAAGGATGCAGCTGTGAATCTGGACGAGGGATGGGGGTGCCATCAGTAAGTTTGATACAAAGATTAGCCGGGTGGTTGGCAGTGAGAAGGAATGTCTTATGTTATAGGAAGATACAGATGGAATGGTCAGATGGTCACATCAATAGTAGATGGAATGTAACCCTGATAAACATGAGGTCATGCCCTTGGGGAGAAGGAACCAGGCAGGGAAGGAATCAATGAATGGCAGCACAATAGGAAGCTCAGAGTGTGCTTCTCCACATATCCGTGACTGTGGCTGGACAGGGTAACACACAATTTGAGAAAGCGTACGGGAGCGTAAACACAGCCTTCACACATCGAAGCATAGATTATAAGAGCTATGTGGAACTTTCGTTAGCCAAGATGGAATACTGTGTGTAGCTCTGGGAGCTACATTACAGGAAGGATGTGAGTGCACTGGAGGAGGTGTCGAGGAGATTCACCAGGATGTTCCCTTGGATGGAGCATATCAGCTATGGAGAGAGGCAGGATAAGCTCGGGTTGTTTAGTTTGGAGCAGAGAAGGCTAAGGGGACGTGAATCAGGAGGATAAGATTGCGAGGAACATGGACCGGGTGGACAGACGGCAAGTGGTCCTTTTAGTCAAAGGGACACACTTTTGAAGTGAAGGGTTTGAGGCTTAGTGAGAATGTGAGGACTGTTTTTCACACAAAGTATGTTGGGGTCTGGGATGCACTTCGTGAGAGGGGAATTGTCATGGTTACGTCAAAACCTAGAAAATGCATGGGTGTGCACTTGAAATGCCATAAGATTCACATCGACCGGTTTTGTATTGGAAAGTGGGGCTAATGTAGACCGTGCTGTATTTATGATAGTGCAGAGTCTGTGCTTCTGTGATTCTATGGCTGTGAAAGGTCAATCATTCATTAGATTAAGATAGGAATTAATCAGATTCTGAAGAATATCTTATCAAAGTGTATAGGAGTGAACTTATAATATCTTCTGAAAATACGTCAATGGCAAAATTAAGAGAAAAAGGTGTAGCTTCCTTACAGTCTGATGCCAGGCAATTGAGGACAGGTATATAGCAGATCAATGGAGCAAATACTTCAGTTATGCCTTCACAGAAGAAGAAAAAAAAACAAAAATAAAATTTCCTCGCAATACTAGGGAACTTAGCCTGGCGAGAAAATGGGAATGGAATGAAATTATCCACTAAAACGTTTAATAGAAAATATTGGACTGAAATTAATGGGCATAGACAAAGTTAGCAGAGGTTTATGAAATAGGAATCGTATTTGAGAAAATGGCTGTTAGCAAAATTATGGAGAAGGTATCAACGCAATACGATTGGAATCTCAGAAAGATTTTTGATAAAGCCCCAAGCCTTTTGCGCAAATTCGAATCCTATGGGACTAGGGCTAATATATTGTTTGTATTTTAGAAAGGGAGAGCTGGCAGGAAACATTGAGTAGGAATAAAACCATGTTTTTTGAATGGAAGGCTTGGAGGATATAACAAGGATCGAGATTTGGCATCCAGCTATAACCAATACACATCACATCTTTGGTTGAGGGGCTCAATTGCAATATTCCCAAGTCTGCTGACAACACTAAATGATATCAGCTTGTGGTTGGATGAGGAGGATGTAAAAAAGGCTCCGAGGTGATTGAGACAAGTGCAGTGACTAGGCAAATACCTGACAGATGGAGAGCAATGCAGAGATGAGAGTTGTGTACTTTGATAGGATCAATTGAATGGCAGCCTATCATTTGAAAAGGGACGGATTGAAAAATGTTGATCTATAAATGAACTTAAGCTGCATTTTTGTTTATTTCTGCGCAGCCTTCTGAGTCCATATAGTGCAGTGAGTTCTGAACACGGAAATCAATACTGGGAATGGTATTGGCACACTGTATACAGTGTATATAGACCCAGCATGTGGGAGCTGTAACATTGAACAAATTCTGGATCTCCCTGTACACCAGTCACTGAAAGCAATATTGCAGGAGCGGAAAACAAGTAGGAAGATAAATGATTTATTCACCTACATTTCAGGGGGATTTAGAGTACAGGAGCAAGGGTCATTTACTGCAACTGTACAGGGCCTTGCTGAGACCCCATCTCGAAAATTGTGCACTGTTGTGTGCAGTTTTGGTATCTTACCTAATAAAGGGCAACCCTGCCATTGAGGGAGTGCAGTGAAGGATGAACAGACTGATCTCTGGGATGACAGGTTAGTTGTGGGAGCAGAGTTTGGGGTGACTGGGCTTTAGGAAAATGTGTGGAGAGTTCAGTGAGATATATAAACCTCTGACAGGGTGTGACAGCTTTGAAGCAGGGATGATAGTTCACTTTATAGGAAACGGTTCACGAATCGCATTGCAGTCAAATCGTACTTTTTGTCAGAGAACTCCCTATATATTGATGGGCCGAAGTCACTATATTTCATAATGTTTAAACATATTTTGAGATATGAACATTGTGTGGGGAAAACTGCGTTGACGAGATGTTCGGCCATGAACTAGAATGGAGAAAGCTCAATGTGATGAATGACCTCCTTCTCTCCCGATGCTTCTGTGCAATCTGTGGGAAAGCTCTGTGCAAAAGCCTCGGCGGCACAGTGATTAGCACTACTGTCTCACAGCGCCAGTGACCCGGGTTCCATTCCCGAAACATGTGACTCACTGTGTGGAGTTTGCACATTCTCTCCGTGTCTGCATGGTTTTCCTCCGGTTTCCTGCCACAGTCCAAAAATGTGCAGGTTAGGTGAATTGGCCACGCTAAATTGCCCATAGCGTTAGGTGTAGGGGAATGGGTTTGGGTGGGTGCGATTTGGCGTGTCGGTGTGGACTTGTTGGTTCGAAGGGCCTGTTTCCACACTGTAAGTAATCTAACCAAATCTAAATGTCGTCACAAGCTCTCAGATGTTAGGAAGGATGTCTATGCAGGGTCAACAGGACTGTGTTTCCCATTCCCTTTCCTTTAACGAGGTTGATGCCGGGTGTTCTGTCAGGTTTTATCATTTAAGACCTCAGAGTAGTTTGATACGAATGAGTGTCTCACTTGGCCGATTCAGGGACCATGTCTGTGCGTCTGGAGTCACTTTTCGCCTGACCAAGAAAGCACAGGAGATTGACTTCCTGAAAGTATATTGGTGTAGGAGATTGATGTTAACAATCAACATTGGACACAAGATCATTATTACTGACACCAGATTTTAGATCTCGATATTTTATTAATTATTTTTAACTTCCACCAGCTGCCAAAGCATTGGCCTAGTCTGGGTTTGTAATCCAATGATATGTCCACTACAGCACCATCTCCACATGGGGACCTATCGGAAACCACACTGACCTGATTACTTCGGTGCTACTTGACAGCTCTATGAAAAAGTATTCCCACCAATTTGACTGTCATGATTTGACTGAGGGTGTGGTAAAAGGTCAGATTGTAATTATTCTCCTATTCATGGACTGGACATAGCTGAGTGATTTTCTATATTGCCAGAGAGATGTCAGAGTTGGAGCTGGAATGAAACAGCTTCCCCAGGAACACGGCTTGTTGTGCAGCACAAATCTTCAGTCCTATTGCAGGAATGGGGTCAGGGCCCATTGTCTTTGTTGTATCTACTGTGTTCAGCTGTTTCTTCACGTCACGGACAGAAAATCGAATTGTTTGAACACTACCATCTGTGATTTTGAGGGAATCGTGATGAGTGTGAGATGGATTATCATTCACTCAACACGTCTGGCTGAGGATAGTGCAGACACCACATCCTTGACTTTTTTCATTGACGTACAGAGCTGTTCTGAGATTTACGATGAGAATATTTGTGGAGTACTCTGCTCCAGTAAATTGTTTAATAGTCCATCGACATTTATGTTTGCATTTGGCAGGACGACAGAGCTTAGATCTGATCTGTTAGTCTTCGGATCATTTCCCCTCTCCATCAGACATTAGTTCTGCTGGTCGGAATTTAACCAATTAATTGCAGTAGCTTGAATGGGTTGTCAACAAGTTTAGGTCCACGTGATTCCGACCCTGGCATGTTCACCCACACTCATCACCGAACCATGGATCGGCTTGATGGTAATGTTAGACTAATGAATTATCGTCAGGAAAATGTTACAGATTGTCGTTGAATACAATTCTGTTTCTGCTGCTGCTGTGGTCTACCGCATCAAATGATAAACCAGTTTGAGTTACAATATGTACAATTCAATTCTACTGACTGTCCCCCAGTTCACACCGAGACCCATTCACCCATCAGCCCTGTATTCAGTGACCTAACCTGGTTTCTGATGCGGTAACGCTTGCATTTTCATATTCTCATTCTGCTGAGGGCCTCTCCCTGGTGTCACTCCTCTAATTTGTTACTTTAACTCAATCCATTTAAAGTAATAATCTAAATCGTTTCTCTTCCACAACGTCAACTTCTGTATTTGAAGTGAATGTGTTTCCCTCTGTTATTCTCCCTGACCATGATTAAGAGCTCTGTAGTGACAGTGTTGCCAGACTTATGTAGATTCAGAGTCAAGGAACTTGTGCACCATGCGTTATTGTTCAGTTCCCAGTGTACAGCACTCCATGTTGGACAGGATGTTTGAGCATCTTTGACATCCTTCTTTGGAAATTGTCCAAAAACAGAAATTGTTGAAGAAATTGCTGAACATATTGCAGCATCTTCTGGAATGAATGCAGTGTTAAACTTTCAGGTCCAATGACATTCTACAAAGCTCACAGTTTCTCAAGCAATTTTGGTATTTTTATTCCCAGCATCCATAGTTACTTGTTTTGTGAAAAATTGTTCTGTGCCTATTCATTTCTGGAGAAACTCAACAGGTCTGTCAGCATCTGCAGAGACAGAGAAACGGCGTTAGTATTTCAAGCCCAGAGTGATACTTCTTCACAACTGAAAAGCATTGGAATCTTGGCTTTTTAATATCTTGCCAGAGGTGGGAGATTGGTGACAGGGAAAAGAGGGCGTGGCAAACAAACCGGCTTTTAGCAGTGGTGAATGTGAAGATGATATAAAATGGGTTTAAATTAAGGTGTGAATGGGGAAAGGGGTTCTCTCTGTTGAGTTGAAGATAAAGAAGACACAATCACACAAGGTCATAGGGAGGCCAGGAGGGAGAATGTTGACTATGTAGCATTATATAGATCTGGCCATAAATACGTTTTTTACTGTCGAGATCATCACTTCCTTTAGCCAAAGGATATCAGGTGCTTGACTTCGTATTGGCGCTAGTAAGCGATTCATGCTGCCTTAGTTTTGTAATAGGGAGAAAAAACAAATCACAGTATGAAGTTTGGGCTGAGTATTGTTTACCTGTCATGTTTAACATGGTTTCAAATTTGCAGTATTTATCTTTGAATGCTTGTTCTTGAAGTTAGTATTGGATTGAGTGTAGAAGGTTGAGGAATGACGTTATAGAAGTTTCTAAAATCATGAGGGGTATCGATAGGGTGAATAGCCAAGGTCTTTTCTACAGGATGGGAGAGTTCAGCCATAGAAGGCATAGGTTTAAGGTGAAAGAGGGAAGATTTACAAAGGACTCAGGGGCCAATGTTTTTACACAGAGGGTGGTGTGAGTATGGAATGAGCTGCCAGGGTAAGAGTGGTTGATGCCAGTACAGCTAAAACATTTAAAACTCATTTGGACAAACATATGGATAGTAAACATTTAGAGTCATATGGACCAAATGAAAGCAGATGGGACGAGCTTAATTTTGAAAACCTGGCCAGCATGGACATTTAGAACAGCTTCACGCAGGTTCACAATGGTTTTGTGAAAGTGAAATTATACTTTGCCCTGTAAAATCATGCAAAGTATTTCTGGAGAGGCCTGAGAATGTAACAAGCGGACTTGATAAAGGGGATCTGGTAGACACCAGGCTTTCCAGAGTTTTTCCAAAATGTATTACAAAATAAAAGTTCTGACACAAGATAGAAGCTCGTAGGACGATGGAGAATGTATTAATATGGGATGATGATTGGTTAGCACATAGAAATCGGAGAGTCAGGGTTAATAGATCTTCAAGATAAAGGTGTATCTGCTGGAGGACCACAGCTATCAGTCCGATGGCATCAGTTATTTACACTCTATACTGATAGTCTGAAGGAGGGAGCTGAGTGCAATGTACATCCGAGTTTGATGATGACACTGAGAATCAAAAGGGAGGCTGTTATTTAATGGAGAGCACTTCCAGAAAAAGAACAGTACAAAGGATTGGAGGGTTCCTGTGTATGAAACATAAAGTTAGCATGCTGATGCAGCAAGTAACTAGGTTGGTTCATTAGCCGGCTTCCAGGAATGATACGGTTGTTTTATTGAGAATCTCTAAAATGGTGAGGTGATTATTCATTGGGGTTTAAATGAATGAGGAGTGATACTGCTGAAAATTACAAGACACAGAAGGGACTTCAGAAGTTAGATGTTGAGATGTTGTTACCATTCATGAGTGGAGTCTCGAACTCGAGGACATAGATACCAAACATGGAACATCGATTTCTATCTGAGATGCAAAGTGATGACTTTTCTCAGAAGGTAGTGAATGTCTGGAATTCCCTGACCGAGACAGGTGTGGAGGGATACAAGGAGTCGGCGAGAAAGTGGAGTTAGACCTGGAGTAGATCAGCCACGTTCGTATTAAATGACAGAGCTAGATTGAGGGGCCGAATAGCCTACACTTGTTCCTATTTATTAATTTCACGTTATGCGTTTGCAAAGTAACAGGTTATTTTCCTGGAGGTTGTGCTATGTAATGCTACATTTGGGTGAGCAGTGGATTTGTGTGAGTTAACACTGGGTGGGGTATGGGGGCAGTATTCACAGTAAATCTGGGTCTGCAACACGACCCACATCTGGAGCAGACGTTGCACAGAGGGGAAGCCTGGAAACAGGGATCGCGGGTGGATTTTCTAAGTACATTGCCAAAACTGCACATAACCATCAGAGTGGCCTTGATCTGCCCCTATGTATCAGGTCCGATGGGCTGAATGGAACATCAGAACATAGGGCTAAGGGACACGAGCAGGCCATTCGGCCCTTTGACACTACTCTACCAGTAAATAAACTCGTGATTCATCTCATTGTGGTACCAGCTGCCCTTTTCTCTCCATGCACCATTATCCCTGATTTACCTGTCTATGGACAATCAGATGAAGCCAGCCTCGATATAGTATAAAGATTCCGCCAACCCAAACTTCTGGGAAAGAGAATTCCCACTGAATGAATTCCCACTTTATGATTGTTTTCTCTCTCCAGTTGTGACAGAGGATGGAGGGTGTCACTGTTTCCTTTTCTAGTCCCACTCTTCCACTGCTCACAACAAATTTTAAATGTAACCACGTTGGTGATATGGCCGATGATGAAGGTCTCAGACTGGGTCAGATTCACTGATAAGAACAAGTCAGGCAGATTTCTTTAGTCAGCCACAAGTTACTAACAGAACTGACGGAGATGTATGTTGGGTATGTTGGCAGCACTGCTGCCTTACAACACCAAATAGCTGGGTTCAATTCCAACCACGGGCGACCATCTATCTGGAGGTTAGACATTCTCCCCATGCCTGTGTGGGTTTCCTCCAAGTGCTCCAGTTTCCTGCCACATTCCAAAGATGTGCAGTTTAAAGTGGATTGCCCATAGTGCCCAGGGATGTATAGGTTAGATGGGTTAGTTATGGGAAATGCAGGGTTACATGGATAAGACTGGGGGGGGAGGGGGCGCGTACAGGTGGATGCTGTTTGGTGGGTCAGTGTGGACTTAATGGATGGAATATCCTGTCTCCACACTGTAGAGGTTCTATGACAATGAAACAACAAATTTGGACGATACAAACACCCAGTGCGTGTATACCTGATCCACACTCCTCAAGGTCTAGTATTTTTTTTTCTCTAATTCCAAGGGTAACCTGTTAAAGCCTTTATAATATAAGCCCTTCACCCCAGGAATACGTGAAATGAAATATCTCTGAACTGCTTCCAATGTAATTATATCCTTTCTCAGACAAGGAGATACAAAAAACTAATCTCACACTCAGACCATAATGTTTATAATTGTTTTCTCAAAGTGCTGTGAGTCTTTGGAACACTTCCCCACAGAGCATTGGAGGCAGGGATACTGAATATTTTTGAGGCACAGATGGAAGGTTCATAAATAACAACAGAGTCAAGGATTGTCGAGGAATGGGCAGCAATGTGCTGTGTGGGGGGACATGTAAACAGTGGTATCAAATAACACGGCTTCAGAACCACCAGGAATATAATGCAAAATGAAATGATAATATCGATAAAATGTTAAGGGGGAATACTAGACGGCAGAGATCCAGAAGGTCTGCTTTGCTGGGCTCTGCATCAACACACGGGCAAAGTGGTTTTCTAATACACCCATCCAAGCCATTTACTTAAAACTCAACACTAAAAGAGCAATAGAATCTTTACTAATCCCGATTTGTCAAAGGGCAATGACAAAACATGGGGAAAGGATCGAGTAAGTTCCAACAAGTGGTGCACCCGTCAGAAGCATCGAGCATACCTGAGGCTGTAGCTGCAACCCATTCTGCTCGTTCCCTGGACCCAGTTACTCACCAGGCCTTGGTCACTGAGTTCACCAAGTTACGCGAAATGATTGAAGCCATGATTGATGAACAGTTCAGCCATGGCTAAAGCCGCTCTCAGCCGTGCTCCAAAAACATGAGCAGAAACTTGACAGCCTTGGAAACAGAACAGACGATGCCAAGGGCCAAACTGCAGCGGCAGAAACCGTGATCGATTCCTCTCGGGAGAGGATCCTCGCCCTTGAAAAACAGGTCTGCACCTGAACTGAACAAGATGAAGACCTCGGGAACAGGGGTAGGATGAAGAATATCCACATTGTCAGTTTGCTGGAGCGGACAGAAGGTGGTCAGCTGGTGAGTGTTTTCAAGAACTGGCTGCAGCGATCCCTTCACTTCGAAACTGAGGAGGGACGGGTGAAGACTGAGACAGTTCATCGGGTTACGGCACGGAAGTCAGACTCAGACCAACGCCTTCATCCTGTCCTTGTTTGATTACATAGTTATGGGGGCAAACAAAGACTGATGGAAGCTTTCAGAACACAGAGGAAAGATCTGATGGGTTTAATTCACCAGAGCTCCGGGATTATGTTCTTTCAGGACTTTTCAGCGGTGGTGATTCAGGAAAGCAAATCTTTTGATGAGATTAAGACAAGAGTAAGGGAACTCTGGATTCAGTATTTCTTACGTTATCCAGCGGTGCTCTGAATTGATTTCAATGGATCCACGAACTCGTGTGACTCTCCAGAGAAAGCGAAAACTTTATGGACATTTTAAAGTAAGCTGGATATTTAGATAATCATGTTTCTCCTAAAAAAAATTTGTTGGATTTTTCTGGTATTAACCAGTATTAAATTATAGCCGTGACTGGGTTGAGTACTCATTTTTAACTTCTTCATTAGTATTACTACTCTTTTTCTCTTTCTTTGCTTGTGTCTGGGGTGCAGCTCAAGCTGGAGGGTGTTACAAAGGTAGTTGTGATGACTAAGTGCCAACCGAAGGGCAGTTCAAGCCCGATTTTTGTTGTTAATTGCCCAGGATTCCATATTGGTAGCGGGCACAAGATAAAGTTTTGAGATATGTAAGCATCCCCAGTAGGCGGTAAATTCCCCAATCGAGTGTGATTGGCATTTTGGATTTTATTTCATTCTTTGTTTTTTTTATGTGTTTAGCTTTGGAAAGTTTTGAGAGCTTTTTAGTTGTAGTAGTTTTAGGTGGTACAGTTTTTAGGCTCAATGAGTCTTTTTTTCAATAATCATCAGGGATGCATAATTCGATGTGAAACTCTAGAGTTGAAATGTTGCTACAATGAGTTATGTATAATGATGTGCTTAAATGTTGTACCTGGAACATTAAGGGGAGCCATCTGCCAGTCAAGAGGAAAAATGTACTTTCTAGTCTTCAAAAAGAGAGGGTGAATGTTGTCCAATTGCAGGAGATGCACCTTGATGGCAAGGAACATTTGACGTTAAAGCAGGGCGGTTTGATCGGGTTTTTTTCCTCGTCTTTTAATACAAGAAGTAGGGGAGAAGCCATCCTAGTGAAGAAGAATCTTCCATTTAAATTACTAAATTGCATTAGACACTCACGGGAGGATCATCATCCTCAAAGTCTTGAACTATGGGAAGTAATACAGTATTTTGAATGTTTATTCCACCCCCCCACCCCCCTCCCCACCGGTGCACAATCTTAAACTCCTGGTAGATGCATTTCCAAATCAAGTTATCTTGCATCGTGGTATGTAATTGTAGGAGAATTCAACTGTCTTATGTACCCACGGTGGACAGAGTGTCCAAATGTCCCCCAATACCTTCGTTATACTGTAAGCAATTAGTGGATTTGTGTGCAGAAGTAGAGCTGGTAGATGTCTGGAGGCAGATCTACCTCACAAGTAGGGATTTTATTTTCTCCTTTAACCCGCAGAAATGGCACACGAGGGTTGATCTCTTCCCCATCCCTGCAACAATCGTAGATTCGGTGGCATCCTACACAATTGGGAATATTATCCCAACATTCCTGCCCCAGAAGTAAGATCAAAGTAACATAAGATTATGTTGTATGCAGATGAGGGTCTCATTATTTTGTCAAATTCCACAGTTTCAGCAACTCACATGATGCAATACATTAATTCGCTTATCACCTTTTCGGGCTATAAGATTAATTTTACAAAGTTTGTGTCCATCCCTATGGGAGGTCTCAGGGAAATACCTGATGTTGAAGGCAAATCCTGGTTTCCTTTTAAATGGTCACGAGGGTGGTTTCCCTATTTTAGTATATTCATTACATCCGTCTTTGATCATTTATTTAACGTGAACTATGTCCATTTGTTTGACAAAATTAAAAAGACCTTCAAAGATGGGAGGCACTTCCAATATCCTGGCTAGTTCGGATAGCTGTTCTTCCAATGAATGTCCTTCCTTATTTGCTATACCCCATGTGAATGCTTCCTTTGATGTTTCCCAGACAGATATTTAAGAGACTTAATGGCTGGTTTAGCTCTTTTATTTGGCATCATAAGCGACTCTTTATCAAGCTAACCAACTTATAACTATCCCACAGAGTGTGTGGAGTAGATCTCCCAGATTAAAATCGATCAATTAAGCTCTTTATGTTCCTATGTTAGTGTTTGGGCCACTGAGGACTCGGTGTCAATACGGTTAGATATTGAACCCTCTCAGAGAAAGTGAACCCTTATTAGTCTGTTGTTCTTAGAAAAAAATGACAACATTTGTGGCGTATTCTCATAACCCAATAGTTATCAATACTGTTAAAACATGAATGGCAATGCGTCAGATAAAGTGCAATATAGCCAAAACCATGTTACTTACCCTTACAATTGGTAACACCGAGTTGTCACCGCGGATAATATATTCCATGTTTAAACTGTGGGAAGCCAGGGATTGCTTGAGTGATTTGGAATTAATAGAATCCCTACAGTGTCCTAACAAGCCCTTGGGCCCAACAAGTCGACTTCGACCCATCCAGACCCATTCCCCTGGTATCCTATATTTATCCTGACTAATGCTCCAACCTACACATCGCTGAACACTAAGGGTGATTTATCAATAGCCAATTCATCTAACCTGCACACCTTTGGATCCTGGTGCTGTGAGGCCGCAGTGCTAACTATTGAGCCACTACGTGTTATTTGAGGGAGAAAGAATGACATCATTTGATCAAATAACTCGTAAGTATGGACTACCTACTGAAGACGTCTTCTGGTTTTATTCGGATCAGAGATTTGATTTTTTTAAAAAATACAGCTTTAACAGACTCTTACAGATCCGATAGAGAGAAGTGGGTGCTTATTGCTTAGAATACACTCTTTGTCAGTACCCTTTATCACTAGTTGGAGTGTGTCCCCTCAGATGAGACTGTGCAGCTTTGTGATGTTTGCGAGAGAGTGTTGGGGGTTCAGAATACCTCGGAGAGATGGACAACATTTGTGTAAATGCTCAAATGATTTTGATCTATAATAGGACCCATTACATGCAGTTGAAAATTCTTCCTAGTGTCTATCTGACCCCAGATTGTATCTCAAAATGCAAAGTGGGATTATCGTCAGCATGTCGTAAATGTAGAAGGACTACATACACTCTTACTCATTGTTTGTTGTCCTGCTGCAGGCTTTATATATATTGGAGCAATGTAGTAGCTGTGATAGAGTAGATATTGGGGACTGAATTGGAGATGAAACCGGTTTTTCTTTTCCTGGACCTGCTCAGAGTCCCTTACACAGATGCATATGGGAAAAATTATATCCTTACTTTCTGTGCTAGGAAACACGTGGAACCTTATCAAAGGTTTTACTGAAATCCATATAGAGCATGTCCACCACCCTGCCCTCGTCAACCTTCCTGGTCACTTCCTCAAAAAACTCGAACAAAATGTGTAAGGCACGATCTGCCACGCACACATCCATGTAATTTTGCAAACAAGCTGACTGACTGAATTCAGAACCTGGATAGTCTCTTCCTGTTCCTGTGTTATACACTCAAGAGTGAACAGAGTGTCAGTGATGTACAGGACGGAAAAAGACCCTTCGGTCCAGTCGTCCATTCTGACCAAATATCCTAAATTAATCTCGTCCCCGTTGCCAGCACTTGGCCCATACCCCTCTAAACCCTTCCCATGCACGTACCCATTCAAATGCCTTTTAAATGGTGTAACTGTGCCTGCCTCCACCAGCTCCTTTGGGTGCTCAGTCCATACACACAGCAGTCTCTCTTTGAAAGTGTTGTGCCTCATTTCCCTTTATAAATCTTTCCTGGCTCACCTTAAACTTTGTCCTGTAATATTCGACTCGCCTATCCTGGGGTGACTGTTTACCTATCTATGCCCCTTGTGATTTTATAAACCGCTTTAAGGTCACCCCTCAGCCTCAACACTTGAAAATACTCCCAGCCTATTCAAACTCTCCCTGTAACTCTAACCCTCCAACCTCTGCAATATTCTTTTAAATCTCTTCTGTAACCTTTCAAGTTTGACATCTTTCCGACAACAGGGAGATCAGAATTAAAGGCAATATTACAAAAGTAGCCAAACCAATGTCCTGTACAGATTTTGTCATGCAAACGCATAGACCCAAAGCACGCACCAATAAAGGGAAGATCACCAAGTGCCTTCTTCACTGCGCTGTCTACCTGTGCCGGCACTTTCAAGGAACAGAGAACCTGCACCACTGGGTGACACAGTAGCTCAGTGGCTTGTATTGCTACCTCAGAGCGCAGCGATCTGGGTTTAATTCAATCTTTGAATGACTGCCTGTGTGGAGTTTGCACATTCTCCCCGTGTCTGTGTGCGTTTCTTCCAGGTGCTACGTTTTCCTGCCACAGTACAAAGATATTCCGGCAAGTGGAGATTGGCCATGCTAAATTGTCCCAAGTACCCAGCGATGTGTGGGCGGGGTGGATTAGTCATGGGAAATGCAGGCTGAAAGGGACAGGGTAGGGGTTTCTCCAGTAGGATACTGTTTAGAGCGTTGGTGTGGCCTCGATGGGCCGAAAAGCCTGTTTCGTCACTGGAGGGATTCTATAATTTCAATGGAGTTCTCTTTGAGTGGCAACTTTCGACAGCACCCTACCTACATACCTTGCCCTGATTTGTCTTGCCAAAATGCAACACCTGACATTTATCTAAATTTAACTCCATCCGCCACCCCTCAGCTCACCTAATCAACTTTCTCTTTGTTCGGAGATATCATTTTTCACTGTCGATTACACCACCAAATTTGGTATTATCTACAAGCTTACTGACCATACTTCATATACTCAAATGCAAATGATTTATATAAGTGACAAGAGGCAGTGAACTCACTGCTGACCTTTGTGGCACACCACTGGTCACAGGTCTCCAAGTTTAATGAATAAATACCCACTGTCACGCCCTGTCTCCAATATTCAAGAAAATTTTGAATCGAAATGGTGAGATCTCCCTGGATTCCAGGCAGTCTGACCTTGCTAACCAGTCTACCATGTAGAACATTTTGGTTTTCTTACTGAATTCCATAAAGACAACATCCACTCTCCTGTCTTTATCAATCATCTTCATCACTTCCTCAAAACATTCCACCGAGTCAGTGAGACGTGATCTCCAATGTACAAAGCCCTCTTCAGTCCTTGTCTTTCCAAATGCATATACATCCTTTCTCTCAAAACCCCCTCTAACAATTTAGTCACTATTGACGTCAGGCTGGCCAGTCTACAGTCACCTGGATTTTCCTTCCTTTCTTAAATGATGACACTACATTAGCAGCCCTCCAGTACTATGGCACCTCACCTGTGGAAATCAATGATACAAATATATCGCCAAAATGCAGAGCAATCTCTTTCGTAGCTTGCCACAAACGTCTGGGATACAACTGATCAGGTCCCATGGATTTGTTCACCTTTATGTGTTTTAAAATGTCCAACACCTCCTTGTAATAGAGACACTTTTCAAGATATCACTACACATTCTTCATTCTCTGGCTCTTGTAACTCCTCCACCGTAAATACTGAGGAGAAATACTCGTTTCATATCCCTCCCATCTCTTGTGGTTCCACATATAGGTAACCTTACTGATCTTTAAAGTGCCCTCTTCTCTCCCTAGTTAAACTTTTGCCATTAAAAGATTTGTAGAATTTCTTCAATACCTCGTTAAAACTATTTTTAAAGCCCCAATTTGTGTTCACATTTTTCTGACCCGATTTCTCCATCGACTATACACTAAGTGCCATTATTCTGCTCTGGGGATCCACTTGATTTCAGTTCTGTTTACCTGACATATGCCTCCTTCCTTACCTTGACCAGAGCATCAATACATCTAGCCATCCAGCACTCCCTGCACCCACCAGCCTTGCCCCTCTCACTAACAGGAACACGTTGGCTCTGGACTCTCTAAAACCAAGTTTTGATTGCCTTGCATTTTCCAACCATCCCATTACCTGTGAGTAGGGTATCCCAATTAGCCTTTTAAAGGGCTCGTCTCACACTTTCAAAATTGGTCTTGTTCAAAGTTAGAACTTTATTGTTTACATCAGGTCTTTCCTATTCCATATCTAGTTTAAACGTAATATTTATGCGTAACAGACTTGAAATGTTAAATAAACACTTTCTGCCCCTCTGTAACAGGCTCGAGAGGCTGCATGGGATCCTCCTGTCCCTGTATACCAGCCACAAGACATTAAATGACACATCAACCCCTGGATTACAAGCAGCCAATAAACTGTACCTGATGGAGGTCCATCCCATCTCAGTTACATAAACAAAGAACTCCAGGTGCCCTCTCAGTGATACCTCATACAGCTGCAGCAACAAATCATTTTATTTTGAATGACTTTGTTGGCAAAATGTGCTAATATTCCAGAGTTCCGCCTTTTCAAGTAACAACAGGCTAATATGGACTGAATGGCCTTCTCCTATCCTTCTGTAAGAGGCCCATGGGGACAGAATTGCTTCGGCCTGTTCCTGAGCAGCAGTCTCAGTGCTCTGTCTCAAGGTTATAAAAGGATTTGAAAACAGGGCACTTAAAACCCAGCGTAGCCTCACACTGGTCAATAAGTATCATACTGTAGGTTAAGGCATCTAGAAACTTGCCCACCGGATGGTTTTTTTTTAATGTAGCTGATGTGTTATTTTATAACTGCTTCCTTTCATAAACAGAGTGGGACATATATACACCCCTGCAGTGTTCTGTTAATAATCTCGTATGCAAGGAAAAAGAAATAAAAATTGAAATTTTATAGTCCTTCTCTCAGCAACCCTCATCCATTCCATCCAAGACTGGTAAATGGTCCCTTTTATAGTGATACGAAAAGTGATGTATGGAACTGGTTAACTGATCCTATTTGTTCAGTGACTGTGATTAATGCCAATCCCCATGGATTCTAATTATCACAGTGGAGCATTTACATCTTTTAATGATAAATGGGCGCCGTTCAATGTGTTATTCCATACCATGAGCGGGACCATCACCGACAGCACTGGCAGGGATCAGCAGATCCAGAGAGAGGGGGAGGAGAGATCAGAATCTGAGAACATTAGACTGGAATATTCCAACAATGGATCAGAATCTGAGAACATTCGACTGGAATATTCCAACAATAGACAGGAGTTTGTCCGATTATATTTGATATCTTTCTGCATTTTATTTTTTGTCATTATCATGGCGGATCTATTACGCTGTTCGCATTATTCAATATTTTTATTATCCCTTCCTGGCTATCGTTGGTGTTCCTGGTAAGTGTCACTGTCCTTTTATTTTCTATAAACTAGTTATGGCTGTATTACTGTTCTTTCATATATTCTATACTTTCACCCACTATTATTGATCCTGTTGAAACTCTGAATCCAGATATTTACTCTACAGACCACTACTAACTACATCAACGAAGGTGTTCAATTACTGCCTCCCTCTGCTCTGGCAATGTTACTCATGGGTCTCGATGTTGACTTACTCAGTTTCAGCGGATAACCGCAATATACTGTATCTTTGCCTTTGTTATTAAAATATTAAGAGCATGGATGTCACTGTCAACTGTTCTGGTTACAAACTCCACTTCCTTCCACTGTTTCCATCCGCACCATGGTCAATATCTGCGGCTGAAGCAGACAAGTCACAACTGTGGGTGATCCCTTTGATCATGAGCTGATTCCTGACACCATGCCCTGTCCATTTCTAACTTTAAATACTCACCACTCCACAATGTATCTCACTGGCTTATTCCATCTGCTGTTTGAACCTTGAGCTATGAAGTACATTCTTAATGAAGTTAATAATCTGCTGCTGACGCTCCCGGATTCAAACCTGTTGAAGCAAATCGGATTCGAACTCACACCAACCTCTCATCCATCTGTCATTCATGTTCACGCGGATATATATTGCCATTTTCATGACAATGCCTTTATTTGAACATTTTCAAACACGTTACCTCATCTGTCCATGAAAATTCTCTCGTTCTCCCTCTGTCGATTATCCAAAAGCCTGTCAGTTGCTTGTAGTTAAAATACTTTCCTCCATGTGCGTTCCTTCTCAAACAATGAGTTTCGCATTCAACCACGTCTATCGCGCACACATACGCACTCTCTATCCCTCTCACTCTGATGAAAACACACACGCACACACGCAGAGAGAGCAAACCTTCCCATTGGAAACAGTAATCCGATGCGAGTATAGTTAGCATATGCTCTCCATGCTGGGCAGATAGTGCAGTTTACTGAGCAACACACTAGCACGGTCTGCACAGCTCTCCATGCTGGGCTGTCATCTTGTCCCAGTTTATGTTGTTTGTGGTGTTCTGTGAAGCAAATTCAGAATTTGATGTAACAAACCATTTCAGCTAATCTGACAATGTATTTATTCAATGTTCTCATTCTTGTAATTTTACTCTCGAAGATCTCACTTCTCCAGTTAGTCCCACTGCTCTGTCTTTTTCCCCATATTTCCACAACCTCCTCCCAGTTAATTAATTGTCTGTTTCTGTCTTTACTGTGAATCTGTGTCCCTCTGTATCTTTCCCTGGCCTTGGGTTTTGCCTTTTTTTTGTATCGATAGCTGGCATTGTGTAGCTCAGAAACAGTGAAATGGTGTGTGTCAGGCTGTTTTTCACTTCCTGGTATGTCCCATGTGATGGCCCATGGACAGGTGTGTTTCAGAAGTTATGAGACACATTCTTGTAACTTGGAGTGTACCTGTGTTTGCCAACTCAGGTGACCTTGCGATCAGTAACACAGGGAAGCTCATTGAGTAAGGGACCAGGCATCTAAATTGTGTGACAATGCTGTCACATTTTTTTTAAAGAAAAGGTTATTTTCTTTTTTTTAACAAGAGATCTTAAAGTCCAAAATGCCTACTGTAAACGGCTCAAGTAAATAACTTTTAGGGTTTTTGGGTTTTTAATAAATAGTAGTAACAACGGCCAGCTCGCATAGACCAGGCTTTCTAGTTTTTTCCTTATAGCTGTAAGTCACCAGGTGCTTGTGTCCCAGAAGGGTTGGAAGTTTTAGTAAATTATCCCTAACTGCTATTCTCTCTGAAGCTTCACTTGATGCTGTTTCCTCCTGGATTGGAGAACTGCATGTCTGAATGCTCCTTGTTACCATGGGGTGTGTTTAGGTGATGTTAGTATATTGGAACAGTTCATTTGTAGAAGGTTTTGTATCCATTGTTCGGTTAAAGTTTCCAAAAGTTAAGTTATTCTAAAATCCTCTTCATTTTGTATGGATTTTCATCAGAGTGTTTAAATATATTGTGTTTTAATTAACGGTGAGTAGTTCGGCTAGTAGCATCACATCTGGAAATTCCATTTCGCATCTGCCTTTAAAATAAGGAAATGTTGGCATCCAAGCTACCTTCTTAAAATAGTTTGAGGCAGTCTGGTTGGTCTATAGCAAACTGGGGACTCTTGTCTGGTTCTAAATTGTTTGGGTTTGAATTACAATCCCTACAATGTGCAAACAGGCCATTTGACCCAACAAGTCCACACCGACCCTCCGAAGAGTGACCTACCCAGAAACATTCCTCTACACTATTATTACACATTTACCCCGACTAAGGCATCTAACCCACACATCCCTGAAAACTACAAACAATTTAGCATGGCCAATTCACCTGATATGCACATCTTTACATTGTGGGAGGAAACCAGAGCAACCAGAATACTTTCATGCAGACACTGGAGAGTATGCAACGGAGACTATTGGGTTCAAAAGTCACGTATGGTAGTTGTTCTGGATGTTGATTTTGGTTGGTTTAAGCAGTGTTTTGTGTATAAAGATTCTTTCAGTCACTAAGAGTTCTCTGGGTGTGGAAGAACTGAAGTTGGGTGTTATACAAAAGGTAATGAATACAAAGCTGGAATTGACAAACAAGTTGGAGTTGGGGTTGCTTATATCTGTGAGAAAATGTGAGATAATTACAGCTATAGCTCAGCAATTACATTTGGTGGAACCGCCATCAGACTCTTTGGAAATGGCTGGAATTCAATTTCAAATGAGGCGCTGTGAACATGAGAAGGAATTGAAACCATTTAAATTAAAATGAGAAGTAGAAATGAAAGAAAAGGAATTGAAGAAGAGAGAAAGAGAGAGAAGAAAACCAGAGATTTTCAACTTCAAAAGTTGATAATTAGAGAGGAAAGTTGACATAGAAGGTGGAGATGAAGATCGATCATAGGCTGGATGAGGAGGTTAGAGAGGATGAGCAACCCCTTAGTAGCCAAAAGTCTGATGGGGTTCTGTTTAAATACGCTCAGGCATTGTCTAAATTTGATGAGAAGGATGGGGTAGCCTTGTTAATTTCATTTGAGAAAGTGGCTAAACAAATGCAGTGATCAGTTAACATGTGGATTTAGTTGATCCACCCAGAGCTGGTAAGTATTTGCATCCCTATCGGAGGAGGTATCTGGCCAGTATAAGGAGGTGAAGAAAGCCATCTGAAGTGCATATGAACTTGGGCCAGAAGCCTACAGACAGCGTTTCTGGAATCTAAACAAAACTCCCTCGTTAAACGTGCATTGAGTTTGAAAGAATCAAACAAAGTAATTTTGAAAGGTGGGTATTGGTATTAAAAACAGAACAAAGTTATGACACTCTTAGAGAGATTCTTATTTTGGAGAAGTTCAACAATTCACTTCCTGCAGTCGTGAGAACTCGTGTGGAAGAGCAGAGAGAAACAATGGCAAGATGAGAAGCTGAAATGGCTGATGATGATAATCTGGTTCAGAAATCAAAGTTTGGTTTCTGTGAGAGATTGTGACGAATGTGCGAGATCTTCTTAAAGCATTTACCTGTGAGAGTAAGGTTTATTGGTCAAGACCAGGAGTAGCAGGTAACGGGTTTTCAGCATTAAGAGGTACAGGAGTATGTAGTTCTTTTATTCTGAGACATGAGGAGCTATGTCATTCAGAGGGACTATTGGAGAGATGAGAAGTGCTCCATTATGTAACGTGTGGTTGGAGTGTTCAGTGCAAACATCAACAGATTTATTCCACAATGGGGAAGGAGGCCTTGAGCTTGGTGTTGGCGTTACAACATTTCAGCATTTAAATTGCGAAGAACATTCATGAGACAAATCTTTATCACTGATCGTGACCCCTTAAAACTTTTGGAGACATTCAGGTGAAACAATACCAGTCTGTTTCGAGTGAGCTTATTATTGCTGCCATTCAATTTGAAATTATACAGGTGACAGGGCGAGAAAACTAAGTTTTGACACATTCTTGGAGACGTGGATGAAGAAAGGCAAAGGCATTCTGTGGCAGGAATAAAATGACTGAAATCGAATCTCGTTGTGAACATTGATATGCTCAGAGTCAATATTATATATATATATATGCATTGCAGTCATAGAATCACAGAGTCATAGAAATGCACAGCATGGAAGCAGACACTTCAGTCCACCCAGTCCATGCTGACCAGATATCCCAACCCAATCTTGTCCCACCTGCCAGCACCCAGCCTATATCCCTCCAAACCCTTCCTATTCATATACCCATCCAAATGCCTCTAAAATAGTATCAGCCTCCACCAAATCCTCTGGCAGCTCATTCCATACACGTTTCACTCTCTGCATGAAAAAGGTTGCCCCTTAGGTCTCTTTGATATCTTCCCCCTCTCACCCTAAACCTACGCCCTCTAGTTCTGGACTCCCCGACCCCAGGGAAAGACTTTGCCTATTTATCCTATCCATGCCCCTCATAATTTAGTGAACATTTATAAGGTCACCCCTCAGCCTCCGACTCTCCAGGGAAGTTAGCTCCAGCCTGTTCAGCCTCTCCCTATAGCTCAAATCCTCTAGCCCTGGCAACATTCTTGTAAATCTTTTCTAAACTTTTTCAAGTTTCACAACATCTTTTCGATAGGAAGGAGACCAGAATTGCCCGCAATATTCCAACAGTGGCCTAACCAATGTCCTGTCCAGCCGCAATATGACATCCCAACTCCTGTACTCAATACTATGACCAATAAGGGAAAGCATACCAAACACCTTCTTCACTATCCTTTCTACCTGCTACTAATAGAGGAAGATTAGGAGATCTAAAATGAATCCATCTTTGTATATTGATAGATCATTTTATTAAAGGTGGAGTTGTGAGGATACTATCACTATAAAAAGGTTATTTTCTCTTGTTTTTTTAAGAGAGGTTTTAAAGGCAGAGGTGCGGAACTACTGTCTGAAAACAGTTGAAAGAAATAACTGAGGAGGCCTTTAGGTTTTATTAAAAGGGTGATAACAATGGAAGGGCAGTGGCCAGCTCTCCCAGACCAGGTTTCCGCATTTTGTTTTTAGCTGCAGCATTCAGAAGCTGTTGGAGATCCCAGCAGGTTTCGAACTTTCAATACATGATCCCTAGCTGCTTTTCTCTCTGAGATGGTTGTTGATGTTGATCTTTCCTGGATGAAAAAACTGCATGTAAGAATCTGTATTTGAATTGATCTTTGTGCCAAGCAGTGTATACCAAGAAGGTACGGTATCTATTGTTTGTGTAACTGTTCCAACATATAAGCTCTCCCAAAATTTTCTTTGGTTGTATTTTAACTGAATCATTTGAATAGATTATACTTGGCTGAATGTCGAGCGCTTTGACCAGTCACAACATATCTGGAAAATACACTTCACATCTCTCTTTAAAATATAGAATGGTTTGGGTCTAAGTGGCCTTCTTAAAATATTTTGCGGGGATCTGGTCTGGTCCACAATATTTGTAGCTGAGGGATTTCTGACTGACTCCTGTTGTTGAAAAGTTAGTGGAGTTGCTGGGGATGGTTTGCTGGAGGTTTTGCTCTGAGCTGCCTCAGACATTCAGTGAGACTGGAGGATTTGGTGACCCAACTTTGGATGGAGCATGGGGACTATGGTAACAGCATCTGAGTATGTAACATGAACACCAAATGGAACAGAGGCTGCAGACAGGGGAAGCTCTGAAACCACGGAGTGAGTGTGTGTAGGGATAGGGATCTGTTGTATCCACCCCGGATTTTCCAGAACAGCTTCCCAAGTTACACTTAACCCAGGAACAGAGTGTTGAGGGGATCTAGACTGAACAAGGAGCTGGTCACAGAGCGGTGTCACCTTCTTCAACACGACCTGCAGCTTCACGCCAGGGGGAAGACGGTGCTGCCGGTGGCTATTAGGGTCACAGTTTCATTCAGCTTCTGTGATCCGAATCTTTCCAGGCCGGAGTCGGTGACAGCTCCATCATCTCCCAGTATCTCAACATCAATGTCACCATTCGGTGATGGAGGATGTATATGGTGGATGACGTCAATACATTCCCTCTCCCTCAGCGGGAAGCTGCCAGGTGTATCCTTATTTTCTCAGTATAGTGGGATTCCTGAAGATGTATATGGTATCTGCAGAGTAGCCAATAAATGGGGAGAGGTAGAGGAACTGAAGGAGCTCTCACTCTATTAATGTTCCAGTTTGTCCATGCACAATGCATTATGTTGGTGAATAGCCCTGTCCTGAAAGCAGCCATCGTTCCTTCATTTAGAAGCAGGCAGCCATTCCCATCGTCTACGGGTCTCAATGTAGAAAGGAATAATTGTATCTTGGATAAAGGCCATCCCCTTTATGCACATTTCAAAACACCATCCACAACCACCAACCAACCACATCAAAATATTCTATGTGAATGGAGAGCAATGTGATCACTTGGAGCGTCAATGAGCAGACGATCAGGGATGGAGCAAAACCTTCCATGTCTGAACGCGTCTCTGTGAACTCCCCAGTACCCAGTATCACTAAGTCCTGTAATCCCTCTCCATTTCAGTAACATACTGCCTTCCATTATTCCTGTAAATGAAATTGCAGGTTATATTATGTTGTATTGCTCCTTCCAAATTATTATCCATTGCCTTGAACTTTCTGTATCTATTTGCAGACACTCCACCCTCTCTTGATAATTTAATCTCTTGCTTATCCAAGCGACATCACCAAACTCAGTATCTGGATATCTGTTCCAACCTCCTGATCACTGATGTAGATTGTAAATAGTTGAGGTCCCCGCACTGGTCACTGTGTGACTCCACTGGTGACGTTCTGACAAACTGATGAAGACTGATTTATCCGGAGTGCCTGCTTCCTGTTTTACTGTGTAACACAGTCGAAAGGCTGAGTGTGGACAAGGAGCATCAGTCAGGAATCCAACCCCTCGAACCAGCTCCGCCATTGAATACAATCATGGCTGATGTTATCGCGGCCTCTGTTCGACTTTCCTGCTATCTCTCCATCCTAAGACACCTTATTTGCAGGAATCAGTTGAGGGAACTATCTCTGAGCTTCTTCCAATATAACAATACACTTTCTTCATGGAGTAGAAAAAATCTTTACACACTACTCCAATGTGATCTCACTAAGATCCTGTACAGAGGCAGTAAAAACATTACCAGGCTGCTGAAAGGTTCCCATCCAGTTTAGAGTAGTCTCAGCACTCTAGGGTAATACACAGCATTGTTTAAAATCATTGTCCTTCTCTACTCCACATGCATAACTCTAGAGAAAATCTCACAATAATGCTTGCGAAGAGCATGAATAATGTTGCGAGATGATCTCTAACATTAATTTTATTTAGAATCTGACCATAGGGGAGGTGCCAGAGTGCTGTAGAACGATTAATACGATTCCACTTCACAGTAATCATGATTTGGAGATGACGGTGTTGGACTGGGGTGTCCAAAGTTAAAAATCACACAACACCAGGTTATAGTCCAACAGGTTTAATTGAAAGCACAGTAGCTTTCAGAGAACCGCACCTTCTTCAAGTGATTGTGGAGGACAAAATTGTAAGGCACAGTATTTATAGCAAAAAAAATTACAGTATAATGGAACTGAAACTACACATTGAAAATTACCTTGATTGTCTGTTGAGTCTTTCATCTGTTCGAATACCATGATAGTTTAGCTTCTTCCGCGTGTAAATCAAAAAACCTTTTTTATTAACGTGGCATTCTCAGGTTAACTGTAACAATTGGGTTAGTTACACAATATGTAGAAGGTGTTAGCGCCCTGTGTTCTCTGTCCATGCCATGATTTTAGATCGATTCTAACCTAAAAAGTCAGATAACAGAGTTTTACTGTTTTTGAGCAAAGTACAATGTAACTCTGCAAGTACAAATTCACCCCACAAAATGTATGTACGCATGTGGCTCTTTGTGTCTGTCTGTGTGTATGTCTGTCTGGTTTGAGGGTTGTAAGTGTGAGAGAGAGTGTACATGTGTGTGCAGTGATTGCAGAGTGTCTTAAGTCTGTGAGGGGTGCATGTGTGAGTGTGAAAGTGTGTATGTGTCTGGGGTGGGGGTTTGCGAGTGTCTGTGAGAGAGAAGGTATATGTGCCTGCGTGAGTGTAGAGTGGTCTAAGTCTCTTAGAGGATGTATGTGTGAGTATGGGAGTGTGTGTGTCTGTAAGGGTGTGCACGAGTGTCTGTGTGCATGTCTGTGTATATGTGCGTCCGTGTGTATATGTGTCTTTAGGAGTGACTGTGTGTGTGTGTAAGTGTGTGTGCGTGTGTGAGTGTGTAAGTGTGTCTGTGTGTGTATATAGTGCAATGGTGGTCACCTGTAGTATGACATGTACCCAAGGGCCCAGTTGAGGCCCTCCATATGGGTACTGAACTGAGCTATCAGCCCCTGCTTGGCCACTGTTCGCTGTTGCCTGTCCTGAAGTCTGCCTTGGAGGATGATCATCCGAAGGTCCGAGGTCGAATGTCCTCTGCCGCAGAAGTGTCCCAACTGGGAGGCAACACTTCTGTCTGTTGTTTGTGGTGTTGTGCCCATTCATCTGTTGCCATAGCCTTTGCTCAGTTTCCCCAGTGTACCATGCCTCCGGGCTCCCTTGCCTGCAACGTATAAGATAGACAATGTTGGCCGAGTCACATGAGTACCTGCCACATACATGGTGGGAGGTGTCCTCACATGTAATGGTAATACCCATGTCCACATTCTGACACGTCTTGCAGCGCCTACCGTGACAGGGTTGTATGGAGCTGTCCTGAAAGCTGGGCAGCTTGCTAAGAACATATGATCTGTTGGAGGTTTGGCGGTTGTTTAAAGGGAAGTAGTGGAGGTGTGGGGAAGGTCTTGGCGAGGTGCTCATCCCCGTTGATAATGTGTTGCAGGTCACGAAGAACATGGCATAATTTTTCAGCTCCTGGGAAGTACTGAACAACGAAGGGTACCCTGTCGGTTGCCACAGCAAGGTACCGTAATGACTTCCTTAGGAGATAGACACGTGCTCCCTATAACAAAGTGACAAAAACTGAACACAATACTCCAAGTGCGGCCTTACCAAAGTCCTGTATAACTGCAAAATGAATTCCCAATTTCCATACTCAATGTCCGGCCTGATGGAGGTCAGTGTGCCAAATGTCTTCTTCACTGCCCTGTCTACATGTGACTCCACTTTCAGAGAACCGTGCACTGCATACCAATGTCTCTCTGCCCTCTACACTTCTTAAGGCCCTCCCATTCGCCGTGCAACTCCTACCTTGAGTTGAGATTCTAAAATGCAAATCATAACGCATCTATATTAAATTCCATTTGCCATTTCTCGGCCCACTTCCCCACCTGATTAAGGTCCTGCTGCAATTTCTGATAAACTTCCTCACTGATCATGCTCCCAATTACTTTAGTGTCATCTGTAAACTTACAAATTATACCTTGTATATTCTCAATCAAATCATAGATAACAAACAGCAATGGACCCAGCCTCCAGCCTGACAAGCACCCTTCCACAAAACCCTCTGCTTCCTACCATCAAGCCAACTGTGTATCCAATTGGCCAGTTCCCCAGCATTCCACGTGATGTAACTCTCCAGCGCAGCCTGCCATGTGGAAACTTATCAAAGGCCTTACTGATATCCATAGAGACTATGGTTACCGCTAGGCCCTCATCAACCTTCTTGGTTACTTCATCAACGAACTCTAACAAATTTGGGAAGCATGATCTCCCACTCACAAGTCTATGCTGACTGCTCCGAATCAAACCCTGTGTAAGTATTGGGTGCAGACAATGGTATACTGTCCTTCATTGTAGGATGATTCAAGTACATAAGTAATGCCATCTTCCTGCTGTTGTAGGGCCTTGCTGAGACTGTGGTTGGGACACTCCCTACGGATTTGATCTCCTTTGTAAGGAATGATCTCCTTACCACAGACACGGGTGATAGTATCATGAGGATAGAGTGAAGAAGCTGAGTGTTTAACCTGTAGAGCTGTGAGAGACGAAGAAATGGTGACGCTGAAACATGAGGAGTGGCAGCGATCACTTACTTCCAAAACAGACATTGACAGGGAGAGAAATTCCATACTTTATAAAGGATTGGTTGGTTTGATTTATTGTCATGTGTACCTCAGTACAGGGAAACACTTTATTTATGAGCAGTGGAGGAAGATCATAGTAAACATGGCCAGACAGATCATAGGGTGGAAATAGACTTGGACAGAGTAAGGCACACAGGTTACACTGAACAGGACATGCACTAGACAAGATCAACATGAACAAGATCAGCATTATTTGAACTTAGAGAGTCCATCCGTCAGTCTAACGTGATTTTCTTAATAGTTTATATACCTACATTAACTCTCCCCATGTTATTGTGCAGCCGGCGAGTGAACCTGTACTGAACGTCAGGTTGCTCACAATCACCAACAGCAGCCACAATACCTTCCATCTGAAACAGGTAGCCATTCCCACCAGCTTCCACCCCACATAGAGAACACCAGGCTGTCTTCTCGGAGATGGAAGGTGCCCTCTTGTGACTTCACGCAACACATATGGCTTCCCTCCTCACCGCGAGAAAACCACGTTAAAGTCCCACGTGTGTATCATGACAGACGTAGCTAAGAAGAACAACGTGGAGCAGTCTGTCTGTGCAGCCTCTGCTCCACTTGTTCAACATATTAGAGCATCAGTTAGGAGACAGCGAGGATTGTTGATGCTTAAGATCAGAGTAGACAGTTGTTTGCTGGAAAAGCACAGCAGGAGAATCGATGTTTCCAGCATAAGCTATTCATCAGGAATCAGCATCAATTACCTCATTCTGCCCCTGTGTAAGTGCATTGAGGTGGGAATGGCCTCCTACTGTTCCTGAATAAGTGACTCAAGGGACTGACTGGCTTCTTCCTCGTCCGATTGGACAGGGCCAAGGGCCTGACTGGTTAGCCCTAGTTCCTGTATGACAGCTCGATGTGCTGACTAGTGTGATGATGCTGTAGCTTTTAGAGGTTATTTTGTTCTGGTTTCTTTTGAGAGAGATTGAATTACTGTTACCGAGCTGGCCAGTTAAGACCACTTCAGTAAATAACTAGTGAGGCCTTAGGTTTATTTTATTGCAGATGGAATGGGTGTGGTCAGCTCTCACAGATGAGGATCTCTGGGTTTTGGTTTCTCAGTAACATCAGAAATTATTGGTGTCTCCACCGAGTTGAAAACTTTAGTGAATGTCTCCTGGCAGCTACTCTCTATGGATTTTCTCTTGGTGCTGTTTTTAAATCCTGAATTGGAGAAATATTTGTGTCATTCAGTGTCTGAATATTCCTTTTTGCCAAGGGCTGTGTTCATGTGATTTCCAGTATTGGAACAGTTCATTAGTATTAGGTCCTAGATCTATTATTCTGTTAACTTGTCCAATATAAATACGTTATTCTAAATTCTTCTTTCTTTGGTTTTATTTCATCTATCGTGTTTACATAAATAGTGTTATGCTTCACACCGAGTTGTTTGACCACTCACATTGCATCTGGAACAGACACTTTACATTTTCTTTAAAATAAGAAAACATTAGAGTCTAGGTTACCGCCTTCAAATATTATCGAGGGGCTCTGGTGTGGCCCATCACACTAGACTCCTTCTCTTCCTGAGTAATATGTTGGAGGCACTGAATGGGCTGTCCCTGTTCTTCTCCAATAGTGTCAATGGGCTGAACGACTTCCTCATATTCCTGTGAAACCAGTGTAAGGTGCGGAATGAACTCTTGTTTTACTGTGGCAATGTGCAGTGTCAGACAGTCCTTTATATGAATGTTATGGACTCTTTAAAAGCAGCAGTCTCAGTGCTCTGTCTCAAGTTATGAAAGGATTTGAAAACAGCGCATTAAAACTTGGCATCGCCTCACGCTGGTCAATAAGTATCATACTGTACGTTAAGGCATCTAGTAACTTAGCCATTCGACGTTTTGTTTTAAAGTAGCCGATCTGCTATTTTATAACTGTTTTCTTTCATAAACAGAGTGGAACACATATAGACCCATGCAGTGTTCTGTTAATAATCTCGTATGCAAGGAAAAAGAAATAAAAATTGAAAGATTTGTGGTCCATCTCTCAGCAACCCTCATCCATTCCATCCAAAACCAGTAAATGTTCCCTTTTATAGTGATATGAAAAGTGATGTATCGAAGTGGTTAACTCATCCTATTTGTTCAGTGACTGTGATTAATGCCAGTCTCGATGGATACTAATTATCCCAATGGAGGGTTTCCTTCTTTTAAAGATAATTGGGCGCCGTTCATTGTCTTAGTCCATAACATGAGCGGGAACCATCACCAACAGTACTGACAGGGATCAGTAGATCCAGAGAGAGGGGGAGGAGATATCAGAATTCGAGAACATTAGACTGGAATGTTCCAACAATGGATCAGAATCTGAGAACATTACACAGGAATGTGCCAACAATGGATCATAATTTGAGAACATTAGACTGGAATGTTCCAACGATGGATCAGAATCTGAGAACAATAGGCTGGAATATTCCAACAATAGACAGGAGTTTATCCTATTATGTGTGGTGTCTTTCTGCATATTATTGGTGGCAATTATCCTCGAAGATCCATTACGCTCTTCTCATTATTCAATATTTTTATTATCCCTTCCTGGCTGTCATTGGTGTTCCTCGTAAGTGTCACTGTCCTTTTTTTTCTATAAATTAGTTATGACTGTGTTACTGTTCTTTCATATAGTCTACACTTCTATCCGCTATTATTGTTCCTGTTGAAACTCTGAATCCAGATATTCACTCTACAGACCACTACTAACTATATCAATGAAGGTGTTCAATTACTGCCTCCCTCTGCTCTGGCAATGTTACTCATGGGTCTCTGTGTTGACCTACTCAGTTTCAGCGGATAACCGCAATATACTGTATCTTTGTCTTTGTTATTTAAATATTAAGAGCATGGAGGTCACTGCCTACTGTTCTGGTTACAAACTCCACTTCATTCCAGTGTTTCCAACCCATCCCTGGCTAATGTCTGCGGCTGAAGCAGGCGAGTCAAAACTGTGGGTGATCCCTTTGACCATGAGCTGATTCCTGACACCATACCCTGTCCATTTCTAACTTGAAATACTCACCACTCCACAATGTATCTCATTGGCTTATTCCACCGCCTGTTTGAACTTTGAGTTATAGAATACAGTCTTAATGAAGTTAATAATCTGCTGCTGACTCTCCACACCAACCTCCCATCAATCTGTCATTCATGTGCACCCGGATATATATTGTTATTTTTATGGCAATGCTTTTATTTTAACATTTTCAAACACTTTATCTCATCTGTCCATGAAAATTCTCTCATTTTCTCTCTGTCGATTCAATAAAACCGTGCCAGTTGTTCGTATTTAAAATAGTTTCCTCCAGGTGCGTTCCTTCTCAAACAAAGTTTCACATTCAACCACGCCAATCGCGCACACACTCTCCCTCAGTCTCTGATGAACACACACACACACGCAGATAGAGCAAACCTTCCCATTGTAGGCAGACATCTGATGCGAGTGTGGTTAGCATATGATAGTAAAGTTTGCAACGCTCTCCATACTGGGCAGATACTGCAGTTTACTGAGCAACACACTAGCATGGTCTGCACAGCTCTCCATGCTGGGCTGTCATCTTGTCCCAGTTTATGTTGTTTGTGGTGTTCTGTCAAGCAGATTCAGAATTTGATTTAACAAACCATTTCAGCTGATCTGACAATGCCTGTATTTAATGTTTTCATTGTTGTAATTTTACTCTCGAAGATCTCACTTCTCCAGTTAGTCCCACTGCTCTGTCTTTTTTACCCATATTTCCACAACCTCCTCCCAGTTAATTAACTGCCTGTTTCTGTCTTTAATGTGAATCTCTCAGTCCTTCTGTATCTTTGCCTGGCCTTGGGTTTTGGCTCCCCAGTGTATCGAGTGCTGGCATTGTGAAGCTCAGAAACAGTGAAATGGTGTGTGTCAGGCTGTTGTTCACTTCCTGATATGTCCCATGTGATGGCCCATGGACAGGCGTGTTTCAGAAGTTATGAGACACATCCTTGTAACTTGGTCAGTACCTGTGGTTGTCCCTCTCAGGTGACCTTGCGATCAGTAACACGAGGAAGCCCATTGAGTAAAGGACCAGGCATTTAAATTGTGTGACAATGTTGTCACGTTTTTTTTAAAAAAAGGTTATTTTCTGGTTCTTTTTTTAACAAGAAGTCTTAAAGGCCAAACTGCCTACTGAAAATGGCTCAAATAAATAACTTTCGAGACTTTTAGGGTTTTTAATAAATAGTAGTAACAATGGCCAGCTCACATAGACCAGGCTTTCTAGTTTTTTTCCTTATAGCTGTAAGTCACCAGGTGCTTGCGTCCCAGAAGGGTTGGAAGTTTTAGTGAATTATCCCTAACTGCTATTCTCTCTGAAGCTTCACTTGATGCTGTTTCCTCCTGGATTAGGGAACTATATGTCTGAATGCTCCTTGTTACCACGGAGTGTGTTTAGGTGATGTTAGTATATTGGAACAGTTCATTTGTAGAAGGTACTGTGTCCATTATTTGGTTAAGGTTTCAAATAGTTAAGTTATTCTAAAATCCTCTTCATTTTGTATGGGTTTTCATTAGAGTGCTTAAATATATTGTGTTTTACTTAATGGTGATTGGTTTGACTAGTAGCATCACATCAGGAACATCCACTTCACATCTACCTTTAAAATAAAAAAAGGTTGGCATCCAAGCTATCGTCTTAAAATAGTTCTAGACAGTCTGGTTGGTCTATAGCAAACCGGGGACTTTTGTCTGGTTCGACACCGATAATACCAAATTTGGTTTAGAATTGCAATCCCTGCAGTCTGCAAACAGGCCATTCGACCAAAACGTCCACAACGAACCGCCGAGGAGTAACATCTCCAGACTCATTCCTCGACCCTAATATTACATATTTACCCCTAACCCACACATCCCTGAAAACTGCAAACAATTTAGCATGGCCAATTCACCTGACATGCACACTTTTGGATTGGGGAGGAAACAAGCGAATCCAGAATAAGCTCATGCAGAAACTGGAGTGTACGCACCAGGAGGCTATTGGGTTCAAAGGTAGTGTATGGTAGCTGTTAGGGTCTATTGTTCCAGATGTTGAATTCGGTTAGTTTAAACAGTGTTTTGTGTATAAACATTCTTTCAGTCACTGAGAGTTTTCTGGGTGTGGAAGAAGTGAAGTTGGGGGTTTTACAAAAGGTAATGAAGGCAAAGCTGTAGGGATTGGCAGACAAGCTGGAGTTGGGGTTGTGTTTGTCGGTGTGAAAATGAGAGATCATTACAGCTATAGCTCAGCAATTACACTTGGAGGATCTGTCATCAGACTCTTTGGAAATGGCAAGAATTCAATTTCAAATGAGGCTCCGTGAACATGAGAAGGAATTGAAACAGTTTGAATAATGATGAAGCGTAGTAATAAAAGAACAGAAAATGAAGAAGAAAGATTAAAAGAAAGAAGAAAAGCAGAGAGAGTTAACTTCAAATGTTAGTAATTAGAGAGGAAAGTTGACATAGAAGGCGGTGACGAAAGTAGATGGTAGGCTGGATGAGGAGGATAGTGAGGATGAGCAACCCTACATTAGCCAAAGGCTTGATGGGGATCTGTTTAAATACATCCACACATTATCTAAATTTGATGAGAATGACGGCGGAGCCTTTTTACTTTCATTTGAGAAAGTGGCTAAACAAATGCAGTGCCCAGTGACCATGTGGATTTAGTTGATCCAAACAAAGCTGATAGGTATTTGCATCCCTATTGGAGGAGGTATCTGGGGAGGAGGAGGAGGTAAAGAAAGCCATCGGAAGTACATATGAGCTTGTAACAGAAGCCGACAGATAGTGTTTCAGAAGTCTAAAATAGCGTCCGTGGTTAAACGCACATTGAGTTTGAAAGAATCTAACAAAGTAATTTTGAAAGGTGGTAATAGTATTCAAAACAGAACAAAGTTATGGCACTCTTAGAGAGGTTCTTATTTTGGCGAAGTTCAACAATTCACTTCCTGCAGTCGTGAGAACATGAGTGGAAGAGCAGAGTTACAATGGCAAGACTAGAAACTGTAATGGTTGATGATGATGATGATTGAGTTCAGAAATCAAAGCTTGGTTTCTGTGAGAGATGGAGAAGAATGTGCGAGACCTTCTTAAAACATATCCCTGTGATAGTAAGGTTTACTGGCATAGGCCAGAAGTAGCAGGTAAAGAGGTTACAGCATTAAGAGGTACAGAAGTATGTCATTCTGTTGTGCTGAGACATGAGGAGCTATTGTTGTGGTTCTGTTCGCCGAGCTGGAAGTTTTTGCTTCAAACGTTTCGTTCCCTGGCTAGGGAACATCATCAGTGCGTTTGTTGGAGCCTCCTGTGAAGCGCTGCTTTGATGTTTCTTCCGGTATTTATAGTGGTTTGTTCTTGCCGCTTCCGGGTGTCAGTTTCAGCTGTCCGTTGTAGTGGTTTGTATATGGGGTCCAGGTCGATGTGTCTGTTGATGGAGTTTGTGGATGAATGCCATGCTTCTAGGAATTCTCTGGCTGTTCTCTGTCTGGCTTGCCCTATTGATGATGTTCCCTTGCCAGGGAACGAAACGTTTGCAGCAAAAACTTCCAGCTCGGCGAACAGAACCACAACAACGGACACCCGAGCTACAAATCTTCGATCAGACTTTAATCATGAGGAACTATGTCATGCAGAGGGAGCATTGGAGAGATGAGGAGTGCTCCATTATGTAACGTGTGGCTGAAGTGTCCAGTGGAAACACCAACAGATTTATTCCACATTGGGGAAGGAGGCCTTGAGCTTGGCGTTGGTGTTCCAACATTTCAGGATTTAAATTGAGAATAACCTACTCGAGAGAAATCTTTATCAGTGATTGACAGTGACCCCTTGAAGATGTTTGGAGAAGTTTAGGGAGAAGAATACCAGTCTGTTTCGATTGAGCTTATTGTTGCTGTCATTCAATTTGAAATTATACAGGTAACAGGGCGAGAAAACCTAAGTTTTGACACGTTGTGGAGACTTGGATGAAGAAAGACAAAGGCACTCTGTGGCCGGAGTGAAATAACTGAAATCGAATCGAGTTGGGAACATTTTTATGCTCAGAGTAAATGTAATATAAAAAAATGCACCTCTTCCTCCGCTACATTGATGAATGCATTAGTGCCACCTCGTGCTCCCGCAAGGAGGTTGAGCAATTCATCAAATTCACCAACACATTCCACCCTGGTTTTAAATTTACCTGGACCCTCTCTGACACCTCCCTCCCCTTCCTGGACCTCTCCATCTCCATTAATGATGACCGAATTGACACCGACATTTTTTTACAAACCCACTGACTCCCACAGCTACCTGGATTCCACCTCTTCTCACCCTACCTCTTGCAAAAATGCCATCCGGTATTCCCAATTCATCCACCTCCGCACTCTCTGCTCCCAGGAGGACCAGTTCCACCACAGAACACACCAGATGGCCTTCTTCTTTGGAGACCGCAATTTCCCTTCCCACGTGGTTAAAGATGCCCTCCAACGCATCTCGTCCACATCCCGCACCTATGCCCTCAGACCTCACCCCTCGAACGGTACCAAGGGCAGAACGCCCCTGGTGCTCACCTGCCACCCTAGCAACCAAATTATCCCGCCAACATTTCAGCCATCTCCCAACGGACCCCACCACCAGGGATATATTTCCCTCCCCACCCCTTTCCACCTTCCGCAAAGGCCGTTCCCTCCGTGACTACCTGGTGAGGTCCACGTCCCCCGACAACCCACCTTCCCATCCTGGCACCTTCCCCTGCCACTGCAGGAATTGCAGGATCTAAAATTAATCCATCTTTGTATATTGATGGATCATTTCATTAAAGGTAAGTTGTGAGTACACTCTCACTGGAAAGAGGTTATTTTCTCTTAGGTTGTTTTTGAAGAGAGGTTATAAAGGCAGAGGTGCAGAACAGCTGTCTCAACACAGTTTAAGTAAATAACTGAGGAGGCATTTAGGTTTCATTAAATAACATTGATAACAATGGAAGGGCAGTGGCCAGCTCTCACAGACCAGGTCTACTCGTTTGGATTTTAGCTGCAGCATTCAGAGGCTGTTGGGGATTCCAGAAGGGTTGGGAGTGTCAATACATGATCTCCAGCTGCTTTTCTCGTTGAGATCTCTTGTTGATGTTGATTTCTCCTGGATTGGAAAATTGCATGTAAGAATCTGTATTTGAATATATCTTTGTGTCAAGCGGTGTATACCAAGAAGGTACGGTATCTATTGTTGTGTAAGTGTTCCAATATAAGCTATTCCAAAATGTTCTTTTCTTTGATTGGATTTTAATAGATTATAATATATTTTGCTTAATGTCGAGTGGTTTGACCAGACACAACATATCTGGAACGCACACTTCCCATCTATCTTCAAAATATGGAAAGCTTTGGGTCTAAGCGGCCTTCTTAAAATATTTTGCGGGGATCTGGTCTGATCCACAACACTTGTAGCCGAGGGGTTTTTGATTGACTCCTGTTATTGAAAAGTTGGTGGAGGAGTTGGGGAATGGTTTGCAGGAGGTTGTGCTGTGAGCTGCCTCAGACATTTACGGAGAGCTGAGGATTTGCTGACCCAACTCGGGATGGAGCATGAGGACTGTAGTCACAGCATCTGGGTCTGTAACATGATCAACAAACGGAGCAGAGGCTGCAGAGAGGGAAAGCTCTGAAACCATGGAGTGTGTGTGGGGAAAGGGATCTGCTGTATCCACACCTGGTTTTCCAGGAACAGCATCCCAAGCTTCACCTAACCTAGGATCAAAGTGTGAGGGGATCCTAATTGAACAAGGAGCTGGTCACAGAGGGGTGTCAGCTCCTTCAACACGACCTGCAGCTTCACACCAGGGGGAGGACGGTGCTGCAAGTGGCTTTTAGGGTCACAGTTTCATTCAGCTTCTATGATTTCGAACTTTCCAGGCAGGACTAGGTGACATATCCATCATTTCCCAGTATCACAACATCAGTGTTAACCATTCGGTGATGGCGGATATATATGGTGGATGAGAAGCATTGTTTGTCACTCAGCAGGGAGCTGCATGGTGTATCCAGGGTAGTGGGATTCCCGATAGTGTGCATGGCATCTGCAGAGTACCCATGTCAATGGGGAGAGGTAGAGGAACTGAAGGAGCTCTCTCTCTCTATTAATGTTACTGTGTGTCCATGCACAGTACATCATGTTGGTGAATACCCACTGTCTTGGCAGCAGTCACGGCCTCTTCATTCAGAAACAGTCAGCCATCCCCATCGTCATCGGGTCTCCACGTAGAAAAGAAATGAATATGTCTTGGATAAAGGCCGTCCCCTTGATGCACGTTTCAAAACACCATCCCCATCACCAATCAACCACATCAAAGTATTCCATGTGTACGGAGAGCAATGGAGTCACATGGAGTGTCTAGGAGCAGATGATCAGGGATGGAGCAAAATCTGCCATGTCTGAACGGGTCTGAGTGAACTCCCCAGTACACAGTATCAATAAGTCCTGTAATCTCTCTACATTTCAGTAACATATTGCCTTCCGTTATTCCTGTAAATGAAATGACAGGTTATATTATGTTAAATTACACCTGCCAAACTATTATCTATTGCCTTTACCTCTCTGAATCTATTTGCAGACTCTCCAACTTCTCTTGGTAATTTAATCTCTTGCTTACCACAGCGACATCACCAAACGCAGCATCTGTATATCTGTTCCATCCTCCTGATCATTAATATAGACCGTAAATAGTTGAGAACCCAGCGCTGGTCACTGTGTGACCTTACTGGTTGCATTCTGTCTAACTGATTGAGACTGATTTATCCTGAGTGCCTGCTTCCTGTATGAAACCCAGTATTCCCCCATTCCTGTGCAACACAGTCAAAGATTTGAATAAGAACAAGGAGCATCTGTGTGGAATCCAACCCCTCGATGAGGCTGATGTTAACGCGGCCTCTGTTCCACTTTCCTGCCATCTCTCCATCCTAAAACTCTAGTCTCTTGTTGTAGATTGCGACACATGAAAACAAAATCCACTCCATTTCTACACATTCAATTACTTTTAGCATTTTACAGACCTCAGTGAGATCTCCTTTCATTCTTATTAACTCGAAAGTATAGGCATAAACTGCTCAATTTCTCTTCATAAGACAAACACTTCAAATATGGAATCAATCTAATGAAGCTCTTCTAAATTGCCTTCAATGGAAATACCTCATTCTGCAGGACACCCAAACTGGACTCCAGTTGTAGCCTCACTAATGCCTTGCATAGCTACACCAACACTCCCCACTTTACTACTCTATCCTTTTATAAATAAACACTGAAATTATGCTTGCATTTCTCATTTCTTGCAGTACCCGCAAGCAAGTTTTCTGTGCTATGCAAGCAGACACCCAGCTCCCTCTGCACCTAAGCACTTTGAACTTTCTCTTCATTTAGATAATAATTTGTCTTTCTATTATACTGGACAACTTGAATAGCCCCATATTTATTCACTTTAATTTTCCTTGCCAAATGTTGCCCCATCCTTCCAGCCTATCCATATAGTTTTAAATCACTTGCATCATCATTCCGAAGTAATTTCCTACCAATGTTAGTGTCATCTGAAAATGTGGCATCGCATTTTCTATCCCATCAACCGAGTGCAGTACCGCCATCGATTGCAAATGTATGAGGCATGAGTCCTGAAATCAATGGCACCCCACAAATTGCATTTGCCAAAAGAAAATGACACACTTATTCCATCTGACTCCATTTTGTTGGTTAACCAATCCTTCATCCAAGCTAATAAATTACTCCTAAACCCAAGTTGTCTGATCTTACCACTTACTCTTTGGAGAAGCGACATATCTGATGCCTTCAGGAAGACCAGATATGTTCCATCTCCAGGGTTCCCACGACCCACATTGTCTGTGACATCTTCAAAAAACTCAAGCAAACAATTCAGACACGGTTTAGCCTTCGTAAAACCATGTTGACTCTGATGGATTGTGGTTTAACATGGCAAATGTCCTGAACAATGGACTCTAACATTTGCCTTAAATTACAATAGTTTATTATTACACTTTAGTCCCTAATGTATAACATTATTACAAGTTCTTCCCTTTACTCAGCCTTTATGTTTTCTTTGAATTCCTATTTAATGGGCAAACTATTTTAAGAGATCTGCTCCAATTGCTGGGTAGAGCCATGTGTGGCTGGATGGACTCATTATCCTGCTGGTGTACAAACTCAATGAGCTGACATCTTTCTGGTGTTCCCATGTTGCCATCTCCAAAGCCAGAATGCCCTCCTCCTGTTGATGCTTTCGAAGAATGGGAGATTATGGAATCTTCCTGTTGCTGGGTAACATTTTGAGGAGCTGATGGGTCTTATCATACTTCTCCATAACAGATGGAAATACTGAACGGTCTCCTCATGTATCCCGGAGATGGGACCGAGGGATTGATTGTTCTTCTCTTGTTCCCATACAACAGACATGTGTCTAAATTACCTCTTCCTTTCTCATGAAAGAAGTCTCAGTTAGTTTTTATCCTTATCCAATTCCCTTGCAATAGACTCGATGGGTCTGAATGACCTCCTGTTATCCCAGTGTAACAATCTCCAGTTACTGTGTGGCCTCTTCCAGTTCCTCTGCTACAGACTTGAGGAGGCTGAATGGACTGATTCTGTTGCTGTTTAACTGGATACTGGTGCAGCATGGCCCTACTGTTATAGGTTCGAGGGGCTGATTGGCCTCCTTCTGTAAATGTATATCAGGCTCCAGGGTCTGAATAGCCTCGTCCTGTTTTGGTGTAACAGGGTCGAAGACCTGAATATCCTCCTGTTGTTCCTGTGTAACAGGCTGGAGAACGGAACGGATTCCTCCATTATCTGTGTAATTCACTTCACTTGTTAACTCCTTCTGTCATCTATGTTAAAATAAGATCTTCTTTAATTTTTGTAAACTCCAATGCCTACTGGGTCAACCTGATCATTCTTTCGTTATAAGCCAGCACCTTCATTGCAGGAATCAGTTGAGGGAGCCATCTCTGAGCTGCTTCCAATATAACAACACCCTTTCTTCATAGAAGAGGCTAAATCTGTACACACTACTCCAGATGTGATCTTCCTGTACAGCAGCAGCAACACTGCCCCAGCCTGTTGTAAGATTCCCACCCAGGTTAGAGCAGTCTCAGCTCTCTGGGGGAATACAGAGCATTGTTGGAAGATCGTTGTCCTGCTCTACTCCATCAGCATAACGGGAGATCTGGAGAAATTAAAGTTTGCGAAGATCATAAATGATGTGGCGCGATGATCTCTACCATTAATCTCCCCAAAGCCCACATCACTCAGATTCCGCAGAATCTAGTAAGGTGGAGCGCAAAAACAGCAAGGAGGAGCAAACATTGATGGGAGTTGTATAGCAAAGTGAAAGCTGCAATACAAATGCAGGACATGTTATAAAACAGGAAATGAGGTATACACATTTGTGGGTACTGCAGTAATGATATATTTTTAAATTATATCTAAACTGTGTTAACCCAATTGAATGCTAATGCTGGAAAAAATGGATTTCATGACCACGTGTGAGATGGTTTACATGAACATTATGTTAAGCACTGAGCTCGATATCAGGTGATTTAGGAATTGGTGTTGAGTGATCAGAAGAGCTAATCGAAAAATTTGCTGGAAAGGACCTTTTGGGAACAGTGACCACAATGTACTGGTTTTCTTTTATGCTGTTTGAGTACACGACAGTTTTTGTTTTATTTGAAGTAACTGTTATAAATATGAGTCATGCAAGCCATCAAGGTGTGAGGAGAAAGTCGGGACTACAGATGCTGGAGATCAGAGGCGAAGTGTGTGGTGATGGAAAAGCACAGTCAGGCAGCATACTAAGAGCAGATAAATCGATGTTTCGGGCATAAGTCCTTCATCAGGAATGAAGCTTTGTTTCAAGGGGGCTGAGGGTTAAATGGGAAGGGGGTGAGGCAGGGTGGAGGTTAGCAGGGATTGCGGTAGGTATATGAAGGTGGGGTTGAAAGTGATAGGTGATCAAGGGAGACAGACCGCCTCATCTACTGCATCCCCTGAACCCAATGTGTTCTTCTTTATATTGGCGAGGCAGAAGGCCAACTTGTGGAACATTTCAGAGAACATCTCTGGGACAGCCACATTGAACAATTCCATCGCCTTGTGGCTAAGCACTTTAACTCCCCTTCCCACTCTGCTAAGGACATGAGGGTCCTGGACCTGCTCCATCGCCAAACCCGAGCCACCAGAAGCCTGCAGGAAGAAACCCTCCTCTTCTGCCTTGGGACCCTCCAAACACAGGGGATCATAGTGGATTTCCCCATTTCCCCTAATCCCACCCTATCCCACTCCAACCTTCCAAGTCAGCACCGCCCTTTTGTACATTCCCATGCGTCCACCTTCCTTGCTATCAATCTGGCCCACCCTCCTCTCCGAGTATCACTTTCAACCCCACCTTCACTTACCTATTTGATGAAAGGAAGCAGCTTAGAAAAATGCCAAGTTGTAGCAATCCAGTGGATTCAGAGAAATATACGACCCAGCAAAATATGACCAAGAAACTGAGATGAAAATCTGAAAGAGAAAAAGCGTGCAAACGAAAGAAAAACATAAAAACTGCTAAAAAGCATCTATCAAGGTATGAAAAAAAACAAGGTCAAATATGGAACAGTTTGTGTGCGTTCAGGATAGTTTATTGCAGAGAACAGAGAAATCTCAGGGTAAAGAAACAGTTTATTTGCGTCTATCTTCATTGGAAGAATGTGCAGAAATTCTTCCAGAAATACCAAGTGACAATGGGACTTGTGTAAGTAACGTCTAAGATTATTCTTATCAGTGTTGGGGTCATCTTTAAAAAGGAAGCTGGATTGAATATTTATAAATCTGACCGACCAGATGTACTTCATACAAGGATTTATGAGGAAGCAGCAATAGACACGTTGATTGCATCGCAGATTTTTACTTTATCTTCCGACACATTCTCGAAGGTCATTTAGCCAATCTGTATAAGGCAAAGGTTACAAATATTATCCAACAGTTTAAGAAAGGATGAAGATGGAGAGGGGTGAACTACAGAGCAGCTATCTTGTCATCCGCAGTCGGGTGTCTGTTGGACTCGATTACAAAGAACATGCGACTACATATGTACATCACTTGGGAGTGTGAGAATATACCGATGGAAGAAAAACCAGAAGTGGCAAACTTTTTTTTTGGAATGGTTTGAAGATGATTCTTGTGGACATAGGCAATGAAGAAGCAATGGATAACGTAGAGTTGAATATTCATGAGATTTTTCAAAAAAACTCACACAGTAAGCTCATAAGAAAAGTTAAAGCGAGAGGTATTAGGAAGAACATACTGCAAAGAAAAAATTAGTTTTACATTCAGGTGATTGTAATTGGAATATAGAAGACGTCATGCACCAGTTGTATCGAGTGTTCATGAGATATTTTGTATTGTTCGGAGTCCCAATCTAAGAAATAAGATATTGACTACAGAGGAACTGCAAAAGGTATTATTCAGATTCATCCCTAAAACGGCAAGATTTTCTGATGTGTAAACTCAGCCTGTGATCTCGAGTTTTGAAACATGAGAGGTGGTTGCAGTGAAACTTAGAAACATAGAGGGGACTGAATAACAGGGGCATGGAGAAGTACAAGTAGACGAGATCTGGGAGAATCCCACGATATTCCACACGGACAAGTAGAGCAGAAAAATCAGCAAACAGTTAGTGTCCATTAGAAACCAAAGGGGCAATCTGTGTGTCAAGCTGGAGAACATTGATGGATTGTTACATGAGACCTTCACATCTATTTTACTTTAGAGACGGAGAAGACAAGTACAGAATTCAAGGAGATGGATGGGGAAACTCTTGAACAGATTGATGTAAAATACGATAAAGGATTTGAGGCTTTGTTCTGTATAAATTTGGATCTATCTCCATGTCTGAATGAGTTGCATCACACGCGGCTGTTGGGGTGAATGGAGGAAAGACCCTGACTGAATATTTTAATTAGGATCTGACCATAGGGGCGGTGCCAGAGAACTGGAGAACTGCTAACACGATTCCACTTCACAGTTCGGGTGGGAGAGATAGACCAGGGAACTATAGACGAGCGGGTATTAGGTCACTGTTAAGGAAACTACTGGAGAAAATAAGGAAGGAGAAAATTGAACTCTAATCAGAGTCGAAAGGTCTGATCAAGGATAATCATCATGACTTTATCAGAAGGAAGTGACATCTAATGGATTTGATTGAATTAGTTTGAGGAGGTCGATTCTTTAACTTTGTCGGAAAGCCTTTGACAAATTTTCAGCTGGGAAACCTAAAATTAATGTAAAATCTCACAACATAAATGATAACTTGACAATTTACAACGAAAATTGTCTTAGTGGCAGGAGGCAGAGGGTAGTGAGAGAAGGCTTTTTGTGTGACTGGAGACCAGTGTCCCCTGGTGTACCACAGGGATCAGTGATGTGTCCCTTATTGTTTGTGTTATTCATAACAAAAACAAATGTGAATGTGGAGGGGGCTAGGTGGTGAGGCAGGGAGGTGTTATAAGTAAGTGCACGTTTGACATAAAGATTGACCAGTTGGTTCGCAGTGAGCAGGAAGGCCTTAAGTTACAGGAAGATGCAGAGAAATGGTCAGATGGGCAGATCAATAACAGATAGAATGTAACTTTGATAAATATGAGGTGATGCACATTGGGAGAAGGAACCAGGCAGGGGAGGACTCAATGTATGGCAGCACACTGGGAAGCTCACATTGTGCTTCTCCACACATCCCTGAATGTGACTGGACAGGTTAATGCTTAAAAATGTGTTGGTGGAAAATCGCAACAGGTCAGGCAGCATCAAAGGAGGAGGAGAATTGACGTTTCGGGCAGATTCCTGAAGAAGGGCTTATGCTCGAAACAACGGTTCTTCTGCTCTTTTGATGCTGCCTGACCTACTGCGCTTTTCCAGCAACACATTTTTAAGCACTGATCTCCAGCATCTGCCGTCCTCACTTTCTGCTGGGCAGGTTAATGGACTAGCTAAGAGTTGGACCTTGGGTGTTGTGTTTCCTAATCAGGGTGGAGATATAAGACCTATACATGGCTTTGGTTCGGCCAAAATGGAATACTGTATGTAGCTCTGGGAGCCACATTCCAGGAAGGATGTGATTGTACTGGAGAGAGTGCAGAGGTGATTCACCAGGATGTTCCCTGGGGTAGAGCATATCAGCTATGGAGAGAGGGTGGATAAGCTCGGGTTGTTTACTTTGGATGAGAGAAAGCTGAGGATTCAGGGATTCAGAATGATAAGATTATAAGCGACACGGACAGGGTGGATTGACAGCAACTGTTCCTTTTAGTCAGAGGGTCAAGAACAAAGGAGCACACTTTTAAAGTGAAAAGTTTGAGGTTCAGAGAGCACTTAAACATTTTTTCGACTCGAGGTGTGGGCTTCTGGGATTACTTCCTGAGAGGGGAATTATCACGAGTAACCTCACAATCGTTATAAAGTAGTTGGACAAGCACTTGGAAGTGTCATAACATTCCAGGCTATGGGACTGCTGTAGAAAGTGGGACGAATATAGATCGTGCTGTACTTCTGTTGGCACAGAGTCTTTGCTCCTGTGAGTGTACCATGTGGAAGGCCAATTATTGGAGCATTTTAAGGCAGGAATTGATGGGTTTCTGAAGAGTTATATTCATAAGGGTTATGATTGTGAACTGTAATAGCTTGTTAAATTATGTCAATGTGAGAAATATGAGAAAATAAGTGTAGTTTCCTTGCAGTTTGGAACCAGAAAATGGAGAATGGGGAACAGGGAAATGGCAGAACTATGAAGCCACTACTTCAGTTCTGTCTTCACAAAACTTTCTAACAATATAAGGAAAACCAAGTCTGGTGTGGGAAAATGATAGAGTACGTGGAACATAGAAGATAGTAAGTAAATGGTTTAGCAGAAATTATTGTGGCTGAAAGTAATGGTCATAGACAACAGTAACATAGATTTATGAAATGGGAATTATGTTTGAGAAGCAGACTGGCTGACAAATGAAAGAGCAGTAATGGATGTAAAACATTTTGATTTTTAGGAAAATGTTGGTAAATCTCCAAGTTCAATTTGCAATATCAAATTTGAGTGGATTGGGGCGAATATATGGGCATGTTTCTAGAATGGGACAGCTGGCAGGAAACAGTGAATAGAAATAAACAGACTCATCAAGCAACAGCCTGACATTGTCTGTAAGGTATGATTCTGTGAGTATGACTATGACCTAGACGCCCCATTACCTCCCCCGGATATGTCCTGTCTCATCAGCAGGATGGACACAGCAGAGGTGGCGGCACAGTGGGATGCAGTTAGAAGGGAATTGCTCTTGGAGTCCCCAACAGTGACTCCGTATCCCATGGCATTAGTTTGCATTTGGGAAAGGAAACCTCCTGCTGATTACCAAGTACCAGCATCTCTCAACTAATGTATCAGTACTCCTCCATGCTGAACAACACTTCGAGGAAGCACTGAGGGTAGCATTCTGGGTGGGGTATTTCAATGTTCACCACCAACAGTATCTCAGCTACAGCATTATTGATCGAGAAGGCTGGGTCTTAAAGGATATAACTGCTAGAGTGGTTCTGCGGCAGGCAGTGAAGGAACCAACAAGGGGAAAATATACACTTGACCACAGCCTTACTAATCTGCCTGTTGCAGAAGTATCTGTCCATGACAGTATCGGGAAGAGCGGCCACCGCATAGTCATTGTGGAGACAAAGTCACACCTGCACATTGAGAATAACATTCACCATTTTGGGTGGTACTATCACAGTGGGAAATAGGGCAGACTTGGAACAGATCTAACAGTTCAAGTCTGGGTGTCCATAAGGTGTTGTGGTTGATCAATAGTAGCAGAATTGTACAGCTACACAACCTCATGACCTGGCATATCCCCCTCGCAACAATTACCATCAATCCAGAGGATCAACATTGGTTCAATGGAGGTGCAGGATGGCAGGAGCAGCACCAAGCAAACCTAAAAATGAAGTGTCAGCCTGGTGAAGCCACCAAACAGGACTACTCGTGGGCCAAACAGCATAAGCAGTAAGTAATAGACAGAGCTAAGTGATCCCACAAGCAAAGGTTCAGATCTAAGCTCTGCAGTCCTTCCACATCTAGTTCAGAAACGTTGGAGACAATTAAACAATTCATTGGAGGAAGAGGTTTCACAAATAACGCCATCCTCCATGATGGAAGAGCCCAGCACTTCAGTGCATAAGATAAGGCTGATGCACTCGTAACAATTTTCAGTCAGAAATGCTGAGTGGGTGATCCATTTCAGCCTCCTCCAGTGGTCCTCAGCGATTCAGTTACCAGTCATCAACCAATTCGATTCAGTCCATGCGATATCCAGCAACGGTTGGAGATACGGGATACTCTATGGGGTCCATACTCTGACAACATTCTGGCAATAGTACCGAAAACATGTGCTCCATAACTTGCCACACACCTAGCCAAACTGTTTCAATACAGTTCCAACAATGGCTTTTCCTGATTATGTGGAAAATTACCCCAAGTATCTCCTGTATATAAAAAGTAGAACAAATACAATCCGGCCAATTACCACTCCATCAGTCTACTCTCGATCATCAGTAAAGTGGTGGAAGGTCTCAGTGTTTTTAAGCAGCAACCTGCTCATTAATACCCTGGTCAATGACGCCCAGTTTGGGCTCCCCCCCCCCCCCCCCCCCTCCCACGGTCACTCAGCTCCTGACCTCATTACCTTGATTCAAACATGGACAAAAGAGATGAATTCCAGAGGTAGGGTGAGAGTGATAGCCCTTTAAATCAAGGCTGCATTCGACCCTGTGTGGTATCAACGTGCTTTAGCAACACTGGATTCAATGGGTATCACAGGCACACTCCCTGCTGCTTAGAATTATACCTGACACGTAGGAAGATGGTCATGGTTGATGAAGGACAGTCAACTCAGCTCCATGTCTGTGGGAATCCCTCGAGTAGTGAACAGAAACTTCTTCAGGGCTGCTTCATCAATGACCTTCCCGCCATGTTAAGGTCAGAAGTGGGGATGTTCGCCAATGATAGTACAATGTTCTGCAACATTTGTGGCTCCTGAGATACTGAAGCAGTCCATGTTCAAAAACGACAACATCTGGTCAGTATCCAGGCTGGCAAGTGGCAAGTAATGTTCAGGCCACACGAAGGCCAGACCATGACCATCACCACTAAAATACAATCTAACCTGCCCCTTGGCATTCAATGGTGTTACTATCACTGAATCCCCCAGTATCAAAGTCCTGGTGGGTAATCATTGCTCAGAAACTCACTCATCTCGCCACATGAACACTGTAACTATAAGAGCAAGTCCGAAGCTAGGAATGCTGCGGCGAGTAACTCACATCCTGACTTCCAAAATTCTGCCCATCATCTACAATGCATGTCAATACAATATAGGTCAGAAGTGTGACAGAAGACTCCCAGTTTGCCTGGATGGGTGCAGCCCCAACAATACTCCAGAAGCTTTATACCACCCAGGACAATGCAACCAGTTTGACTGTCCCTTCATTAACAATGCTCCACCATCAACGCGCAGCAGCAGCAGTGTTTTACTATCCACATGCTGCAATGAAATGATTCACCAAAGATCCTCAGAAACCATCTTCCCACATGACCACTTCTATCTAGAAGGACAAGGGCTACAGATGTATGGAAATACCATCATCTTTAGGTTCCCCTCCAAGCCATTCACCACCCTGACTTGGAAATATATCACAGCTCTTTCACAGTCGCTGGGACAGAATCCTGGGATTCCCTCCCTAATGGCATTGGAGATTAACCACAGCAGGTAGACTGCAGTGTTCAACAAGGCAGCTCACCACCACCTTCTCAAGAGCACCTCGGGACAGGCAATAAATGCTGGCCCAGCCAGTGACACCCAGATTGACGAAGTGCAGAAATAGAAATTAACAGAGGACGGTTGCTGAGGTATCACAGCAACACAGAAGTGGGGATGTTCGCCAATGATAGTACAATGTTCTGCAACATTTGTGGCCCAGCTGTTCACAATGTCCTTTAAATATTTGGTTGCTGGAATCAGATGCAATACATCCCAGCCTGCTGATAGCACTAACGGATGTGGGATTGTGAGTGGGTGTGGAGGATGTAAAAAAGCACCAAGAAGACTAAGACAAATGGAGAGAATGGATAAATACGTGCCAGATGGAGAACAATGTGGATTGAGGTGACGGTGTGCCCTTTGGTGGAAATGATAAACTGGAATCCTACAATTTGAAAAGGATTGGTTGAAACACGTTGATTTACAAAGGGACATATGCTCCTTTTTGTTGTTTCCTTCTGCATCAACCTCTGAGGTCCCTGCAGCGCAGTGAGTTCTGTAACCAGAAGTCAATACTGGGCATGGCATTGACACGCTGACCAGTGTACACAGACCCACCAAGTGGGGAGCTATAACACAGAAAAGGATCTGCATATCCTTGTACATATGTCGCTGAAACCAATATTGCAGGAACAGAAAGCAGTAAAGAAGATAAATGGTGTGTTGACCTTCATTTCAGGGGGATGTGAGTCCAGGAGAAAGGGTGTCTTACTGCAGCTGTACAGGCCTTTGGAGACATCCCACCTCGAATATTGTCAATATTGTGTGCAGGCCTGATCTCCTTACCTAATAAAGGACAAACCTGACATTGAGGGAAAGCAGTGAAGGATGACCAGACTGATATCTGGGATGACGGGCTTGTTGTGGGAGCAGAGTTTGGGGTGACTGGACCAATATTCCATGGGGTTTAGGAAAATGATTGGAGATCTCAGTGAAATATACAAAACTCTGACAGGGTGAGACAGATTAAAAGCAGGGATGATATTGCCCTGGCTGGGATGACTAAAACAAGGAACCACAGTATTAGGTAAGGCAGGTCACTCTGCAATGAGATGTGAATAAATGTCTGCACTCACTGACTGGTGAACATGGGGAATTGGCTCGCATGCGGACACCAAGACACTGATTATAAATAAGGATTTAGAGACAGTAAAGGGATGATGTGAGAGCAAGAGTACGGTGTGGAAATGAAAGGCCAACCATCATTACATTGAATTGGTTAGAAAACTCAATGGACCAAACGTACTCCTGCATTTCCTATTTTATAACTTCCCAAGGTTACTAACATTAACGGATATGTATATCGTGTGAGGTAATTGCATTGAGGAGATTTTTTTCCATGAACTAGAATGGGGGAGGCTCAATGTGTTGTATGACCTACCCCTTTCCCGCTGTTTCTGTGCCGTCTGTGGGAAAGCTCGGTAATTGTTGTCACAAGCTCTCAGATGTTAGGAAGGGTGTCTCTGCAGAGTCAAGAGGACTGTGTTCCATTCCCTTTTCCGACACTGATGCTGAGGCCGGATGTTTTGTCCAGTTTCATCCTTTCTGTCCTCGGAGTAGTTTGATACAAGTGAGTGCCTTGATTGGCCGTTTCAGAGACCACTGAAATGTTTATCACATGTCAGGGTCTTTGGAGTCAGTTTTAGGTCAGCCCAGGAAATCACGGGAGATTCACTTCCTAAAAGTACATTGGAGAAGGAAATTCTGTTTACAATCGATATTGGCTTCAAGGTCACTGTTACTGACACCAGGTTTTAGATCTCGATATTTTATTAATTGTCTTTAACTTCCACCTGCTGCCAGAGCATTAGCCTGGTTTGGATTAATAATCCAGTGACATTTCTAAAATAGCACCATCTCCACATGGGGACCTGTCAGAGACAACACTGAGCAGGGTATTTCTGTGCTGCTTGACAGCTCTGTCAAAAAGAACTCCCACCAACCTGACTGTCGTGATGGGACTGAGGGGGTGGTAGATGATCAGATTGTAATTATTCCCGTTTTAGGGAACGGGACTTAGCTGAGTAATTTTCAACATTGCCAGTGAGATGTTAGAGTTGGAGCTGGAATGAAACAGCTTCCCCAGGGACACGGCTTGTTGTGCAGCACAAGTCTTCAGTCCTATTGCAGGAATGGTGTCCTGGCCCATTGCCTGTGTCATATCTACTGTGTTCAGCTGTTTCTTCATGTCACGTGCAGCGAATCACATTAGTTGAAGACTGGCATCTGTGAGTTTGTCGGCATCATGGCGAGGGTGAGGATTATCATCGACTCAACACTTCTGGCAGAAGTTGGTGCAGATAAAACATCCTTCTCTTTTACACTGATGTGCAGGTCTGTTCCATTATTTAGGATGGGGATGTTTGTGGAGCCCTCTCCTCCAGCTATTTGTTTAATCGTCCATCACCATTTATAACTGAATGTGGCAGGACTGCAGGGCTTCGTTCAGATCTGTTGGTCAAGTCTGGTAGCTTTAATGAGTTAGCATCAGGTTAAAGTTCATGTGATTCTGACTCTGACATGTTCACCCACACTCGTCACTGAAACATAGATGCTGTTGATGATAATGACAGACTGAGGTGTTATCCTGGCAAAAAGTTACAGGTTGTGGTTGGATGCTGTTCTGCTTCTCCCGCTACTGTGGTCTAAAGCACTACATGAATACGCAGTTTGGAGCTGCAATATCTGCAATGCAATTCTGCTGTCTGTTCCCCAATTCTCACTGAGACCTATTCACCCATCAGTCCTGTACTCAGTGACCTAACCTGGTTTCTGATGTGGAAATACTTCAATTTTCAAACTCTCATTTTGCTGAGGGTCTGTCTACCCGGGTCTTGCTTCCAATCTGGCACATTGTGCAAAAGTACTTAACTGATCTTAATTCAAATGTTAAATTCACCTGAATCTTTTTCCTTGAGAAATAAAGTCTTCTGTGTTTAAAGTGATTGTTTTTCCTCTGTTTCTTTCCCTGATCATGATTAAGAGCTCTGTAGTGTCAGTGATACCATAGTTACGTAGTTTCCGAGCCACTGAATTCTCTGGATTTCCAATCATCTTCACCACATTGTATATTTTCACTTTTGGTTTGATGCCTTATCACTCATGGCTGCCTTGTCCTCCCATGAGTATGTTTCATCTTCTTGGGGTTGCATTTCTTGTATTATCTGCCAAATTATCCCCAGAACCTCCTCCCATTGCTGCTCCATGGTCTTTCCTGCTCAGCTCCCCTTCCAATTAACTCTGGCCTGCTACGCCCGCGTGTCTTTGTAGTTACATTGCTTAATTATAACCACATTGCATCTCGAAGAGATGAAAACTGAAAGAAGGAATTTTGAGAGATGGGACACGAAGAATAATTGGTGGAATTCTAAACCAGCTACAAAGGGAGAACGAGAGAGAGAGTATTTAGATATGGAGATATGGAAAATGCGAAAACCACGTTCTCGAAAAAAGCAGATGCACATCCCCCAATGTTTTGGCAATGCCTGTGTGCTGTAGTCCTTTGTACAGTGCACGTACAGCAGAGTATTATGGTCAAATGCTAAGTCTGATGCCAGAATATTTGTCTCCAATGATATGACAGACACTAGCTTTGGAAAGAACCCAGCAGGCCAACATATTGAAATAAGTTGGGACACCAGAATCAAGAATTTGGAGCACATATCCTGGTAAGAATGAGAGAGTAGAGTTGGGAATCCCAGAAAAGGAGGGAACGTTGAGAGGATCAAATCATGTTTTAATATTATATCAATTTTATACATCATATGCGATTTATCTGCACACACACATTGATTAAACAGTGTATATAAAATCTTTTTTCCACCATTGAAACTGTCCTGTTGTCGTGTTACGAGGATACCTGAACACCAAGTAGTCACCAAAAGACATGATGCACTATCACTCTGTTCCATACATACAGACAAAGAAGTGCACCACTTTGACTGGGACAAAGCACACACACATACTAAGCCACGCAAGGACCTTCTTAGAGGAATGGTATTCTAACCAGAAGTCCATCAATGAACTCATCAATTTAGATTCTGTCTACATTCTATTGTTAAAATAACCTGAATGACATCACCCAATTTAAGAAACATAGTCATGGTGACGAAACTTCTGAAAACATACCTTCAAGCTCAGTGAGCTAACTTGCATACATATAAATTGTTTTTTTGTTGTTTATTAGTGGAATTTAGGAGTTCTCTGTCGGTCATGTTTTGACAGATTATGATGTGAGGTGAGCTTTTCTGGGTATGTGGTTTTAATTAACAGAGGGGTTTGACATTGATGTTATAACAGTTTGGGCCTTACCATATGGCATGTGAACAGATTTGAACAGATCTGTGATACAACAGATCCCAGCAAATTCCAACTCATTGCAATTAGAGACTTTGAGCTTCAAATGAAACCATTGGGAAAATTCGTTTAATTTTGTTACTTGTGGTTGGTTAAATGAAAAGTGAAGGAAATGGCTTTTAACATTACTGAAGAGGTTCCCAAATTTTCCAAGGATATTTAGAAAACAGAAGGTGGACACTTTTTAGAATTAGGAAATAAGTTGGAATTGGATTTAACCTGGGAGAAAAGGGAAGCTGAAATTGCAATGGGGTTGGTCAAGCACTTTGATGTGTCAGAGAAATAGGCAACTGCAGTAGAGTTATAATAACTTAAATTGCAAATGTGGCAACTGGAGTTAGAAGATAAGTAAAGGGGCGGAAACAGAGAGACGAAAGAGAAAGAGAAGAGAAAGAAAGAGAGAGGGGATTTGAAATTCAGAAGTTGGGAATTAGGTTAGAAAGTTAAATTAACAGGATGGAGATGAAGGGAGAACGTAGGGATGTATACAACTAGGTTAGTAACTTGTCATATTTCGGTGAGAAAAATGTCAAAACCTCTTTTTTATTTCATTTGAAAAAAATGACACGGCAGATGACGTGTCCAGTGAACTTGTGGGTAATGCTAGTTCAGACTAATCTGGTGGGCACAGCTAGTGAGGTATGTGCAGCGCTGTCAGACGAGGGGTCAAGACATTATCAAGATGTCAAATTGGCTATTTTGATTCGTTATGAATTGGTACTAGAAGCATATAGACAGAAATTCGGAAAAATAGAGACGGACCCAGGTCAGACTTACATTGAGTTTGAAAGAATTAACCACAGTCATTTTGATAGGTGGGTTATGGCCTTAAAAATGGATAAGACCTGTGAGGCTTGAAGGAAGATTAATCAGCTGGAGAAGTTAAAAGACTCACTTCCAGAGATAGTAAGAATTCATGTGAATGAATAGAAAGTTCAAGAAGTGAGAAGCGCGGCAGAAATGGCAGGTAAATATGCATTGGTGCATGAGATGAAATTTAGCTTCTGGGAGGATTTTCATCCTGTGAGGGATAGAAACTGGGAGAAGGGAAGATCACACATTACACAGCGAACAGTAGCTCACAATAGTTTACCACAGGTGAAGAAAGAAGCCCAAGGGGGCTGAAAGGTGGTGAAAGGCCTCAGAAATTCTCACTGTAAGGGAGTGGAACACATAATATTACAGTGCCGATGGTTTAAGAGGGTCACAGGGAAAAAGTTGTTTTCACTGCAGTTAGCTGGCACACACCGTGCTGGGCGTTAAAGGAAGACACTTTGGGGAAAGATGCGGTAGAAGAGCCTAAGCCAGTGGCATTAGTGAAACTGGTAAAGGAAACCCCAAGTGCAGCCAAGGAGCTGCAGGACATTGCACAGCCGAGGCAAGGGCTGGGTATGAAGGCAGTGCCTGATCTCTCTAAAGAATTCGTCTCTGTAGGTAAAGTTTACTCAGAAAGAACAGGGGGAGAAGGATACGAAATTATAATTTTGTGAGATAAAGGCTCTGCTCAGTCTCTATTAGTTGGGAAGTGAGGCGCCGGAAAAGCACAACAGATCAGGCAGCGTCCGAACAGCAGGACAATCGAATATCAGGCAGAAACCCATCGTCCGGAACGTGGTGGGGGGACAAGGGGGCTGGAAGATAAATACGAGAGTAGTAGCTGAGCTGGTGGCAGGGTCACTGGGAAGGCAATAAGAAGATGTAGGTAGGAGTGATAGTGATATGTCGGAGGGGAGGGTGGAGTCGATAGGTGGAAAGGAAGATGGCCTGTCAGGGCAGTTCAAGAGGGCGGTGCTAGGTTGAACGGTTGGATCTGGGAGTGGTTGGTGGAGGGGAGATTTGGAATTTGATGAAGTCAACGTTGATGCTGTACAGGTTGAGGGTTCCAGCTGTCCTACCACCGATAGGTGTCCTATCACTCACCTCTCCGAACTATCACCATCACACCCCACCTGCATCTACCAATCGCCTTCCAAGCTCCCTTTCACCCAGCTCCACCCCCACCCACCCATTTATTTCTCAACCTCCTTCCCCCTCCCTTACGCCCCACTTTCCTGATGAAGGACGTATGCCTGAAACGTCAATGCTCCTGCCCCTTGGATGCTGCCGACATGCTGTGCTTTTCCAGCCCCACACTTTTCAACTCTCATCTCCAGCATCTGCCGCCCTCACTTTCTCTCACCCTCTAATAGTACGAGATGAAAGTTTTTTTCACTCTTTCTGACATGTTAATCAAGAGCGTGATAACTTGTGAAATGGGGACAGAAATTAAGCATTCCCTTGTGTAACATCAGGATGGAGTGCCAAATCAAGATTAGGGAAGTAACAGTGACAGTGAGTAACAGAGTGTCTGTTCTAGGAATACAGTTTGTTCTTGGGAACGATTTAGCAGGAGGCGAGGTGGGAGAGGCACCCCTTGTGAAGCCAAAGGAAGATGAGGGAATTGGTGAGTTAAAAGAAAATTACCCAGGATTTTTTCCAGACTGTGTAGTAACAAGATCCCACTGTCATAAGTTACAGCAGGAAGGAAAAACGAACGAAAAGACAAATGAGTTGATGCTCAGTGAACTGACACCCTTTTTGATGTAACGGTGCAGGAAAAACCTGAACAGGCAGAGGTGTTCCGTCCTGAAAGGCTAATGGACGTACGACAGAGATATATACACACACATACACATGCACACACACAGAAAATGGATCAGAATATATTGTTGAACGTTAGTAACTTAAAGATAAAATCATAAAATTAAAATGGAGACCCTGATAGGTTACTTATTGAACAAGAATGATTAAGTTCCACACTGGCCTGACAATATTTTAATGTGTATATGACAAACAAATTATCGGAGATAGTTGTGGACAACGACAAATCTCTCTCATTTTTTGGAATATTTAAAGACCAGAATATGAGACTATTTCATTGGAGTCTTACCTTACCGACTTTAAACTTACAAAATGTACATGCTGTGGCTCCTATAATGTGATAGCAGATGCGTTTTCGCGGATTTAAAGGAAAAAGTGTAGATAAGATTTGACTTATTCCAGTGTTGTATTGGTGTACAGAATTAATATGAATGATATAACTGAGATTAACACTCTTGTATTTCATAAAATTGGGATTAAGAATTAGAGGAAAACAAATGTTGCCATCTTTTCATTCTGCTAGTTCATTTTATTTTCTGAAGGGGGGAGATGTTATGAAGACAAAAACATGTATGGACACTTTAAGACAGATCGGGCTTTGCTGAATAGAAATGAAAGCCACAGATGCCAGCTGAAGGTCACACTGTTGCACATGTCACCATTAGCTGAGAAATGGATTCCTGAGTTTTGGTTGCTGTTTTGACAGCCATTCAAATGTAACCAAAGAGTTTAAATAACGCTCAGGATACCAGATGCCAACAGAATGTGAATATTATTGTTTGGACACCTGGACAGCAATCACATTATGAGAATTATTGTATCATGGAGAGTATATGAACCCAGCATGTTGAACACTGGAGGGAGAGCTGCTGCCATCCAACAGTAGAGCAAATGCTGTAGAGCAGGAGTGCTAACTGGCCATCTCAAACACTCTCTCTCAAAGACATGTTCATGCAAACTTATTTGCAACAAAAAAAATGACCCAGGGAGATGCAGCTGAAAGAGTGAAGACAGCGGGGAAGATAGAGACTGTATGGTCTTGAGATTGTAATGTTTAATATGTGGGTTGTTGGAACAACATATTTTTACAGAGTTCGAGTCAGATAGTAAGTAGCTAAGAAAAGAGGGACTTGTATTTGTGAATAGTTGTTGTTTAGTGTTCACTATTAAGGTTAAGAAACTAACTTGTTAATTTTTGTTTAAAAGGAGGTCTGTGCCACTCATATTTTAACAGATTACGAAGTGAGGTACGCTTTTCTGGGTGTTTGGTTTTAATTAACAGAAGGGTTCGACTCCACCTTGTAAATGTCCATCCATGCTCACCCCATTTCCCTGCAGTTGGCCCATATCCTTCCAGTCCTTTCCTATCCAAATATTTATTCAAACGCATTTGAAATGTTGTTAATGTTCCCCCCTCAACTACATCTGCGAGTAGCTCATCCACGTACCAGCCTCTGTGGAAAGAAGTGGCCTCTCAGGTTCCCTTTTATTCCTTCTCCTTTAACCTTAAACTGATCCTCTCTCGCCCTCTATTCTCTACACCTTGGAAAAAGACTGAGAGCATTAATCCTATCCATACCCCTCGTGATTTTATACAGCTCTATAACAACTCCCACAGTCTCCTACACGCTAAAGAAAATGTCCTATCTTGTCCAACTTCTCCCTATAACTCAGATCATTGGGTCCTGGCAACATCCTTGTAAATTTCTTCTGTACTCTTTATAATTCAATAACATCAACCACATAACAATGTGACAAAACCTGAACAGAATACTCCAAGTGCGGCCTTACCAAAGTCCTGTGTAACTGCAACATAAATTCCCATCTTCCATACTCAATGTCCGGCCTGATGAAGGCCATTGTGCCAAAAGCCTTCTTCACTGCCCTGTCTACCTGTGACTCCACTCTCAGGGAACCGTGCACCTGAA